>NW_024962252.1:20929218-20975737 GCF_019238085.1 Lagopus leucura
AAAGAAAGAAAGAAAGAAAGAAAGAAAGAAAGAAAGAAAGAAAGAAATATAAGAATATTGAAAATGACTTATAGTTACATCCAAAATATCTAGTTTGTTCTTTGATAACATCTGCCTGTGAATATGCCTTTCTGTAGGATTTTATTCTTCTTTCTGTGCCTCTCTATCGAATGCAGCATTATCACAGAATCACAGAATCACAGAATTGTAGGGGTTGGAAGGGACCTCCAGAGATCATCGAGTCCAACCCCCCTACCAAATCAGGTCCCCCACACCAGGTCACACAACTAGGCATCCAGGCAGGTCTTGAACATCTCCAGAGAAGGAGACTCCACCACCTCCCTGGGCAGCCTGTTCCAGTGCTCCGTCACCTCACTGTAAAGAAGTTCTTGCGCACATTTGTGCAGAACTTCCTATGCTGCAGTTTCCGGCTGTTTCCCCTTGTCCTGTCTCCACTCACCACTGAAAACAGTCTGACCTCGCCATTCTGCCCCCCACACCTTAGATATTTATAGACCTGGATCAGGTCCCCTCTCAGTCTCCTTTTCTCAAGGCTGAACAGACCCAGTTCACTCAGCCTTTCTTCATAGGAGAGATGCTCCAGGCCCTTCACCATCTTCGTGGCCCTCCGCTGGACTCTTTCCAAGAGATCCCTGTCTTTTTTGTACTGGGGAGCCCAGAACTGGATGCAGTACTCCAGATGAGGCCTTACCAGGGCAGAGTAGCGGGGGAGGATCACCTCCCTCGACCTGCTGGTCACGCTCTTTTTAATGCATCCCATTATATTCAAAGGGAAAACACAATGGGAGTTGTTTTAAGCCTTGAGAGTTTTATAAGGAACGTGAACATTATATCACCATATCTTTATACCTGTATTAACATAACCTTAACAATTCCCAGATTTTTCCTAGATAGGTAACTAAAAGCCATTCTCATCCATGTTTTAAGTAAAATGTGATATACGTTATGAATTAGGGAAATTAACATAAAAATATTATTCTGAATAAACTATACTGTAACATGAAACCAGTTCTAATCTGACTTATCCAGGAAAGACTGGTTTTATTTTATTTTATTTTATTTTATTTTATTTTATTTTATTTTGGTGGGATTTCAGTCAGAAGAAAACTGAAGTTTATTATTTGAATATATTTAGATGATGAAGTTGCCCACTCATATACCAAATGAATGGTTTATCACAGTTGGAAACAAATAGTTTTTCTCATGAGTGCAGAATCAGCACTGCTGTAGGCTCTGCCACTGCACTCATCCATCTTCAAAATTTTACAGTTAATAGGTGGAAAAGAAGTCCAACACAGATCTTAGAAAGAAAAATGGCTGTCTCTTGTAAGACCGAACTAGTTGGTCTACTTTGAGTTAAGTGAATGATATGCACTCACAAGTTGACAGAAGGTCTGTGTTATTGATGCATACTTCTAATTAGTAAATCATACTTTAATGTCTGCCATTTCTGCCATCATTGTTGTTTTTCAGCCTTTACTGTGTCAGGTACAGGTAATGAGTGACAGATTTTACTATTTCTGAAAATGTACATTTTCTCCATGAATATTTGACAACTGAAGTCATGTAAAATATCCATGAGACACTTCTTTGAATGTAATACCATCTACTTCATTTAGCATTATAAAGTTAAATCTTCGATTTTTACATTCTTGTTTTGTTTGTTTTTTTCCCCCCAGGAATTTTACAGTTGTTAATTCAAAAATTATTGTTGTTACTATACGACCTGAGCCTAAAACTACGGATTCATTCCTAGAGATAGAACTGGCACATCTGTCTAATGTAAGTACAAAAATAGTTGATATAATCTTCTATGAGTGTTATCAGGTCATATGAAAGAAAGGAGTGGGATAGGTTTAAATATCAAAAATTAAAACCAGTATAATTGCTAAAATTCAAACTTACTTTGAAAAGGGAGTATATGCATTTTGTGCAGATGTGTATGCAAAGGAAAATTAATCCTTGTTCTGTGTGGTTTTGTAGGTTTTCTCCTAAACAGCATTTTCTATGGAAAACACTCCATTAACTGGTTTGATGGATAAAAAATTGAAAAATTAGTATTGCTCAACATACTTAATTTTTGTTCCCAGCAAATGCTGTAGAGCTACATAGTGCTTTACTGCTTTGCTTTCATTATTTTATGCTGAAATGCCAGTTAGTACCTAACTTGTTGTAGCAGACTGAAAAAAATGTTCCCATTCCAATCTACCTTGCTTCTCTTACAAATGCTTGTGATTTTTGTGCAATTACTTTTAATTCTGTAATATTTCCATCTAGTTTAGTGTTAAAAATGCTTTGAATATGAAAAAGTCTAACTCTAGAAAAAAATAGTAATAGCTATTCTTTCTGCTTTTGACAGTTCTCAGCCAGAGGGAGAATAAAATATGGATTTTGCTGGAAATTTTTGTCACCTATAGTATCAAGGAAAGAACGTTTTGTAACAAAGTTGGTGGTAGTTTATGAGAAGGCGTAGCAAATAAACTCTATTTATATCACTGAAAATGTATTAGAATTTACTTTAAATAAAATCATAAAGAGATAATCATGAGACATGTTAATATATAATGAATTATTAATATAATTAATATAACTAATATAATTATTAATATCTTATTAATTATTAATGTAATTAATAGTAAGACACATTGTTACTAGAGCTTTAGTAAATAGTACTGTTATGCAAAGGACTGTAAAGCTATGACAATTTTTTTCGTTATAAACAATTTCCCTAGGGATCACACAGTTACAAATCAGTTGCAGGAGCTTCCAGTGTTCATTCAGTAGCAATTTTGGATTAATGTCTCTGGGCAAAGGTATGATGAATGCTCTTTGACCCCAAGATCTTCAGTTTACATTTTACTCCAGGTTAGAAAAAACTGATTGTTTTGGCATCAGTGGTAACTATGACTCACCAGAAAAACTCTAATGCAGGGGACATAAGATTTTCTTCAGGAATAGTTAATAACGACTACAAGAGTATATTCAATTCTAAATAAGCCAAACTGTGTATGTGTTATGGTAGGAACTACAAAAATATATTAAAAATAAAATAAAAAATCTAGGTTTTCTGACAAAATTAACTTATTTCAGGTTTATACATTCGAGAACATCTCAGAGAAATTTATTGCAAATTTTATGCAACATCAAGCAGGAACATAAGCTGAACTGGCACCTACTTAAAGTACCTCTCTGTAAGATTACAAGTTTGCTGATGAGAAATTGTGGCAATTTTGTTTTCAGGGCTCTCTGCTGTTGTTCAATTTTAAGATATTTTAGGGAGATAAGTTGGTGTTAGTTTTGGTTTGTTCTGAATCACTTTGAGTAAGTTATAGAGCAATATTTTCCAAGTTCTAAAAGCATGGAAATGAGATGAAACTCCATTATTACAAAAGGTCAGTTTAGAGACTCTGATTGTCACCTTGATTTGTAAATATTTTGGTAAGAGAAATTAATGAGTATTGTATGCGTCTTGACAAGACAAAAAGTCAATAACATTGCCAACAGCTATCAGAGTCAGTTCTTTTGAACTTAGGCTCCTTTTTTTCCCCTATAATTTGATCCAGAGAAACATCAGATATTTGCAACAAATTCCCAGTCCTTAAGTGTACATAGTATGTTTATGTAAAGTATCAATCCATCTGGATGTAGTAGCTGAATGGGCAGATGCAGTGACAAAATCTTGATCTACACATTCTGAGCATGGAAACCAATAATACAATTTTAATGTCTTTAAATATTTGGAGATTCTTTTCAAGGCATAGCCTCCATTGTGTGACTACATTTAAAAAATAAGACTGTGTCTACACAGAAATATTGTTCAGGTGTTTATTACCTTTCCTTATATTAAAATTAGAGTTTAGCTTGTTGTGATACATCACAATGGAGCAAACATTGTATTTCAGATACAGAAATCAAAATAAAACTATTATTTCTGTATCCTTAGAATTTGAACATTATTTAATAACGTCTCAATGATTAATCACAATGTCAATTAAATTGGCTAATTATTTAACAGAAAGTAAAATACAGACATTTTCTTTCATCTGATTTTTTTTTTTTTTTTTGTACTTTATGTTTGTTTTTTGAATGGCTCTTGTTTTTTTCTTTTCGGGCCTTTGTTCTTGAAATTTTATTAATTATACAGAGTAGTTCATTTTAAAATGGATTTAATGACTAATTTTTAAGCATCCTCTGAAGTTGCCTATCAATATATATAATATACCCATATTTGTTGATTTACCTCCCCATTCAAGATTGCATTAAGTGGACAAGATATGAAAAAAAGATGGGTAAATGCAGTCAGTTAATAAGAGTTACTGTCTTTACTTCAAAATAGCATTAAAATATTCATGTTTCCAAAATTTGTTACTGTTGCTTTGTTTTATAACAGAAGTAGCCAGTTGAATAATAGAATGAGAGGACATGGAAGAAATGTAAATCGGAGATTCACGTGCTATTTAGAATATAACTCATAAACTAAAATATAATATTTGAGGATAGTGAAAGTATGAGTTTCAATGTGTTATTTACAGAAGAGTCATGTTATCTAAATATGCATTTGATAATATTTCTCCACTACTTTGAGTAATGAGACTCTGAAGTTATCTTTTTAAAAATCGCACAACTCAGACAAAAGCCTTGTTTGCTGCAGAGATAATAAGAACTCTCACCTTCTTCTAGCACTGAATTTTTCTCCAAGGACTCTGAAGTAACAAGCCAGCAGTAGTGTAGGACATGAAATTTTCAATGAGACTGAAAACTCTGGCTACAAAACACAGTTGGCATTGTACTGCACAGCTGTCAAAGTTGCCAATCAAGTCTCAAAGGTTCAGTTTTACACGCCAGGCAGAGTTATATATGTATGCACGCTCACATACATATGTCTATTTTTGACATTTCCAAGTCCTGTACCGAGGTGTTTAAATCAATACTGCAGCAGTCATAAACCTTAATGGACACAGGAGCTGCTTCCTTTGCTTCAGCTAAGTAATTAACTGGCAAGAGCTCTGATGAATGATTGCTGCCCTAGCAGAAATGTATGGTTGTTAAAGGTAGCTCAATGACAGCAGTGCGAGAAGGCTTTGCTGGGAGGCCAGACCCAAAAGGAGTGTATGAAAGGAAATAGCAGGTTCAAGATAAAGAACATAGGAAGACAGCCTAGAATGGTCCTTGCAGAGCTTGAAGGATAGTTGAACAGGGTATGAAAAGAAATTAATTTTCCATGTGTGGCAGAACAAATCCTCGTACATAACCTTATTAAAGGACAGCAGTAATACTTATCCTGTTTTCATGATTCTGTTTAATAACTGCAATGGCCTAACGTAATCTTTTTCTTTTTTTTTTTTAATTTGAATGGATTTTAAACAGAGCGAAATGTGGTCTGATATCAGCTGAGTTTATTTCAGCTTTCTGCAATGACTTCTATTTCCATGTGCTTTTGAGGTTTTTTAATAATGTACTTCTCTTTTTTGTCCTGTATTTTTGTCCTGTCTCTTTTTTCAGGGTTTTTTGTTTGTTTGTTTTTGGATTTTTTTTTATTATTATTATTTTTTGTATTATTTCTACCCACACTATGGGACCAGCTAGCATAAACTGTACGATACCTGCTTTTGGGTCTCAGATGTGCAATGTCATATTGCAATTTAGTTATGAGTACTTTTCAAAAAATTAACAGCTATGTCTGTTTGTAAATAGAATTTCTTCACCCAGACTTAGGATACAAATTAATATAATTGGTAAAAAAATAAAATAATAGTTATGCATGATCATTTGTCAAGATTTGATAAAAGAAGTTTTTTCAAGATTAGGGATGAAATGTGAATTTTAATTTTGTCCCAACTCTTCATGAGTAATAATAAAGATAATTCAATTACCTAAAACATTAAAACATTACCCAGAATGTAATGATGTGTAATGATCCTAAATTCCCAATCAACTCAAATCTGCTATTGACTTCAAAGAGATAGGAACTGGGATTGTGAAGTTGAAGGAGAAAGAAAAGATTTTGAGCAAAAATCTCTGCTAATACTCAAGTGACAAAAGTATAAAGGGGTCATCTGAAATATTGCTCAATATTTACTTAGTGTTTTTGAAGTTATTACTGGTTTAACATCCATGTACCCTATAGTTGCGATCTGTAGCTCTGCTTCTAAACACACCCAGAAACGTTCATTCAAGTTGTCTTTCAACAGATTAATTATCTTATATTTCAATTGTACTGATGCTTACAAAATGGACAAATTTAGGCTTGCCTTACCTAAGAGAGAATACAATGACACTCAGAGGTTTAAAAGTGTTTTAAATATTCAAAAAGAAATAACCTTTTGCAATTTCAATGGCATCAAGTCATCAGAACATAAAGGCGATCTTACAGAAAGAGATCCAAATAAATGTTTAGGTCAAGCATGATCAATTTCTTTGAATATCAATAACTAATGTGCTTCTTTGTTTGTTTTTCAGGGCACATTGAATCCATATTGTGTGCTGTGGGACGATTCAAGAACGTAAGTGACAAATGTTTGCTTTTATGACTATGGCTGAAATATTTATAACACCTAATAATATTTAAATACACACTCAGTGAAAGGATTGGTATGAGGACAGGTAAAATCATCCATCGGTAGAGTGGAAGTACTGGGTCCTCCAGTCACAAGGCTTCCTTTCTGAGGTTATTCATATTGAAATAACACAAAATCTCACCAGGAACAGGTTACTCATGTAGTGATGTTTCAATCTGCCCTTTCAAGACTAAAATGAGGATGTCTGAGAGCTGTAGTTCTGAGATAGCAGTTGCTGAGCAACAGACAAGTGGGTAACTGATCAAACAGGTGTCTAAGGAAAGCTCCCATTTCTGTTCCTGCAGGGAGAAATATCGTTTTCAATGGTGAAACCCACAGCAATCTTCAATTTAGTTGGAGCAAATGTTCATATGTAACTTAATAAAATAATGGCTGTATACTAGGTAGTGAAAGCTTGATAGCAGTTGTCTGCTACCTTTTAGAGTGTTCCTTCTTCAGTGAAACAGAAAATGGCTCTGTAGAGAGGTAAAATAGTAAAAGCAGTGTGTTTTAGATAAAAATCCAAGTTTACACAGTTGTAATTTACTTCATTAATGTTTCACAGTAAATCTCCCATTAAAGTCAAGGTGAACTTTGGCTAAATACAGATTAAATGTTTCAAAAAAGGATTCCTGTGTGATTGCTGTAACAATTTTTAAAAATATGTATTTCTTGTCCAGGTCTATGATCTATGTTACATTTTTACAGAGCCTTTTTCATTGTTAGAAGCTGTATGCCTGTGAATTTGATAGTGCTTTTGTTATTTAGTCTGAGTTCAAATCAGTACACTGATGACTAACATGATAGCTTTGAACTTTGATATAAGCCATCAAATATTCGCAATATCTTCTACCAGTAAATTCTTAATGGATGTGATTATCATATATTTTATACATGTATTTGTGTTATTTTATAAGAATGCTCTTATCTGAGCAAATAGCAAGAACAAAATGCTACTTTCTTCCTCTGTCTCTTAAGAAGAGGATCATATTAGCAGTGGGGGCAATGGATGATCTTTTTTTTTTTTTTTTTTGGACCGTTGTGGGTTTTTTTATGTTCTGTAGCATTTGACTGGTATTTACTCCAGAATATGTCTGAATTCATATTCTGATACTGCATGTTTATTAAGAAAAATCCATAATGTTGAATTTATCATTCATAAATCTCAAACAATTCAATATGTGGCAGACTATGCAATTGGGTTCTTGGTGGTTTTGCTTTTATTTTTCCACTTCTAAAGCCTCGGGAATTAGACAGTGTCAACAACAGGCAACCAGATTTGATAGATTGAAGTCCTCATCCGTGTTGCAGATCCACAGAGCTGTGCTGCGCTTGCGTCCTTCCAAAGCGGGTGATTTTTGCATAACCAGATTTTGGCAAGCATTTTGGAAATAATCCAACAAAAGTACTCTGCTTTTAGTTGATGGTTCCTAACTAAGCAGTAACTCTATGTTAACATATTTTTAAATTAAATGCTTTTCAGCCAGGAGTATCCTCTAATGGTTTTTGCCACCTTTATATGCATTGCCTTCATTTGCACGAGTAGCAAGTTCACATTCAGTAAACAGTAGTTTTCTCTACTGATCTTGTCAGCATAATACTTCTCCAACAGAAAGGAAAGCTTTGTTTTCTTGTCAGCATAATACTTCTCCAACAGAAAGGAAAGCTTTGTTTACCTGTTTTTTGGGCATGCTTGATAGTAGATTGACTACTAATTAGCAATTCCTTATCATCTGTCCATAAAGTGAGTTCTGAGTCTAGGAGCTTCTTGATCATACCAGATCTTCAAATCCCTCCTCCCGCCTTTGTCGTCCATGACTATTTGGTCACTCCAAATTTGGCACAAGCAGTTTTAGTTCATTGATTCTATGAAATTGCGTGATTTTTTTCCCTGTGATGATGTTTTATAGGATTTTTCACTTATCAAACTTGTATTGTCTCCATACACAGTTGGACAAATATGTGTACAGTATCGAGACAGTGCAACTAAAGAATAAATTTTATGTCATGTGCTCCAAAGAATTTCAAATCCGCTTATTCGTTATGTAGTTAGAGTTGATTCTCCCATATATATATATATATATATATATATATATATATGTATGGCACATCTGTCCATGTTAATTGCAACCAATCTGTTTATGAGTTCAGATATTTCCTCAAGTATTCCAGCTTCTCTATTTGAAATGCTAGAATCAGTGCTATGAAATGTGATGTTTTGTTTTTTGGTTTTCGTTTTTCCTTGAAAGTCTGAATTCCATTTGTTCCAGACAGTATACTTCTAAATGTTGTCCTTTAATAAATTCTTAGGATACTGATTCTCTTCCTGTCAGTGTAGGAGAAAATACTGGGGATATTAGTAAATGACAATTTAAGGAGAAATAACTTATTTCCTTTGACCAAGTCAAAGAAAAAATCACTGAAGGGTTGCACCTTTTCTGCTTTGCATTCCATGGCATGAACGAGGCATTGGTGTCAGGAACTGTTTGTGATACAATAATCCCAGTCTGTCAAGAGAAAGAAAAGAAATTGATCAGGTTCTAGGTATGACTTTTCACAGAATCATAGTATCATGGAATATCTGAAGTGCGAATGGATCTATAAGAATCATCAGGTCTAACTCTTGGCTTCATACCAGATGACCCCAAACTCAGACCATATTTCTGAGAGCATTGTCCAGACACTTCATGAACAAGCTCAGTGTCATGATTGCTTTTGGTTGTATCTAAAAACAGTTTCTGAATTTTTTTCTCCTTTTCATCCTGCGTCTCTAAAAAGGTAAAGAAGGAAGAGGGGGGCAGTGGTGAGAGTCTCAACCAGCAAAGAATCCACTGGTCAGAGAACTTACATCCTCAGGACCAGCCTTTCAGTTTTTGATTTATAGGAGATCCTTGAGGACAACTTTTCAGCCTCCTAGAAGCAACCCATGCCCCCTGATCTGCCAGCTCAGTGCGGTGTGTGTTACTCACTGCCTTTCCTGCTTCAACTCTGCCATCCTGCTTAAGAAAATATCCGTGGGCTGAAGAGCTGAGTCCCAGCATCTCTATGTTTAATTCTACTGTTCTTTCTATGTGCTTGTGAGCACACCACATCTAAATCTTAGCCATATAACTATCACTGTTTGTTTGTTTTTCCTTTCCTTGTTTTATTTCATGTTAGTCTGGGTAAGGCTATGTAAACCCAGGGGTTTGAAGAATATGCATGGATACATTTCCATTTAAAAGATATCATACAGTGTGGCAGTTTTGTAGGCTGTCTGAATAGCTCTTCTGAGCTTAGTTGCATTCTCTAATGCATGAATCTATGGCCATAACATATGAAGTCCTAGAACACAAGAAAATCTGCCGATGAGTTATTCCTTTGTCTTAGCAGATCCAGCATGTGGATGCATGACTGACTGCAGAATTTATAACTGAGTAAGAAGCTGGGTACTTGGTAACATGGTACTGATCATGACAAGTATCACCCTCGCATGCAACACCAGCAAACACCAACAACACGAGGTTGTGGAAGGTGCGGTGTACAGAGATCACTGGAATGAGATAGCACCTCACATGGGGGTTTCAATGATCACTGACTATTTAGCAAAACAATGCAGCTGGTTTGTTCTTTTCAGAGCATGCTAGACATAATGCAAGCACATGTGGTCTCTGTAGGAAAGTATCAGTGGTAGCCAATGCACTCCATAGCTGTTTGTGGTGCGACATAACATTTCAACACTAAGTAAAGAAAAGGCTTTTAGGATTCTGGGGCTCTTTTCTGCCAGTTGCTACAGGAGGATGTTATAACAGTATGACAGCCTTTTATTTGTCCATATGTGTACTCATAGCAGTTTGTGCCTGCTGAATATAAAGTTGGCAGTAGTACAATGCAATCTTAGTTTAGGGTAAGTGAAAGGTCTGTTTTATATTTTTTTCCTATTGCCATACAAATTTACACTTCTGGTGATTTGCAACCCTTAAGTTACGTAAAACCATGAATACCTACATATGAGAAATGAGAAAATGTATCAACTTACATAACTTTGGTAATTCACTCCATACTTATATTAAAGCATTCTCCATTAAAAAGAGGATTTAAAATGTTTAAATTATTTTTGAAAAAACATCTCCTAGAGCTTTTTATTCATTTTCCCCTATTTTCCCTGGTAGATTTGGCTATAATTATGTAGAAGTTGTGTGCAAAGGAATTCATTCAGTGCAAAGAAAAGTTTACTGGTTAATTGTAATTTTCTCATAGATTTGCTTACAGGGTAGAATGTAGCTGTTGTACAATGTAGCTTGCACACATACCAACAAAATAACTTTTGTATCTTGTTGCCTCATGATAAAATTGACAGGGAATGCAAATCAGCTTTGTCTTTCTTTATTGCTTTTTCTAAACTACCATGATGAAGTGTTATTCTTTGCTTGGCCTGGACTTACAAGCCTTTGCAAAAAATCGTGGAATCATAGAATCTTTGAGATTGAAAAGAGCTCAAATATCTTCTAGTCCAACCATCAGCCCATCACCACCATATTCATTAAGCCATGTCCCTAAATGCCACATCTACATGTTTCTTGAATGCCAACCAGGACAGTGACTCCGCCACCTACCTGGGCAGCCTGTTCCAGTGCGTTCAACTCTCTTTTTACCGAGTAGCCAATGTGAACCTCTCCGGGTCTTTAGATTGTTACTTAGTTGCTAGTAACTAGCTACTATCCTGTTGCTAGTTATGTGGGAAATGGGATCAACCCCCACCTTGCTACAGTTTCCTCTCATGTAGTTGTAGAAAACAGTAAGAACTCTCCTAAACCTCCTCTTCTCCAGACTAAATAATCCCAGTTCCCTCAGCCACTTTCCACCATCTGGATATAACTCCATTCACCACCACTCTTCGCGTCCAGCCTTCCATTTTTTTTTTTTACCCAGCGAAGAGTACACCTGTCTAAGCCATGAACTGCCAAAAGCAGTTGTCTTTAAGATGACTACATACAACTCAGGTCAAAATGTCTGAAGGTGGTAATCTAATAATTAGAATACCAAAAGTCAGAGTTCACTTCTTTAAATACGAATTGTAATGCCTCCTTACTTTACAGTCACAGTGTTTTGTTCACCAGGAAGATATGGAGGAAATAATAGATTTTTCTGTAATTACAATAGAAAACTAATGAGAGTAATTCATGTAGGTATAACATACCATCTGAGGTTTTGTTTTTTCTATTAGCATCAGAAAATTTACCTTCTGTGCTAGCTTCTATGCTTTCATTTGTGAAATATAATGAAAGAATTAATACTAATGAACTTACTCAAATCATAAATACATTCTGGAGAATCCACTTTTATAAAGAGTTATGTGCATGGGGTCTATGTAGTGTTTTTTAGTCTTGCATACAAAATTGAAAGAATCATATTCTTTTTTGTCATAACTATATGGAATGAGAAGCCTGTTCCAAAATCCCTTGCAGACAACTAAAACGTTTTGACTGATTTGAATCAGATCAGATCAGGGGACAAGTCACATAAAAACTCTATCAAAACAAATTTAAATTTACAGACTGATAAGATTATACTGCAATTCGGGTGTACTCAGTGCTGAAATATGTAGATAGCACATGATATAAAGTGAAGTGTTTTTATGTTGAAAGAAGAGTCAAACCAGATTTTTCTTTGCTTAAGTCACATAGAAAATGAATCATTATATACATGGGAGGAATTTATAATTCAGTTCTTTTTTATAACACTGCTCTTCACTAACACCTACACTGCAATGAGCAGGCTTACATGACCTGCGGAGATTTATAGCAAAAAATGGAAATTGAATTAATTCTTGATTATAAGTTCACTTTCTTTTGAATTTCTGCTGAGTGATTAATCAAACCCATTTGTTGAGAATTCAATTGCTATTTATTGCTTCTATGTAAATACAGATTTCCAGAAACTAAAAATAGTGTTTTTTTGTAATAGTAAGCAATTAGGATTCTGAAATACGAATAAAAAGGGCTAGTGGTTGTATTTTCATAATCAATTTTAAATATTTGATTTGTATCTTTGACATTTTAGTATATAATGAGGGCAGAAGATAATTAACCAGTCTGAATATGGTTTACAACAGCAAATAATTTGGTCATACTTTGTTTTTGTACCTATGTTTCCATAAAAAGTCATGGACGCTACCAAGTCAAATAAAATACAATCTTTGTTTTCCTTGTAATACCTCAACAAGGAATGCAGCAAATGGGATCTGCAAATCCATCATGTGCTGGACTTTGACTGATTGTTGTAGGGGAAAACTGTTTAAAATCAGTTCAGCTTTGAAAAGCACATATGATGATTAAAGCTGAGAAAGTTTCTCAACCTTTCTCACACCATACAACTCTTATAGTTCATCACGTGTAGATGTCAAAGCAACTTACAACAAGGTTGATATTGCCCTCACTCATTTAAAGATAGGGGGAAAAGTTGTTTGTCAGATGTCACCCAAAACCCAAGCAGAGTTCGAGCTCCAAACTCCCAAGCCTTAACTGAGAAAACTGATTACCATTTTCCTGTTGCGACGCAGGAAGGTTAAATATCTTTATATATATATATTCCTCTGGGGTTTTTTTAATTTTTTTTTTTTTCATTTATTGAGATGAGACATGACAGTCCTGAAGAATTTATTTCTGTTTATCTGACAGAGGTAGGGCCATAGAACTATGGTCTTTGTAGGTCTTTGTATTATGACGTACTTAAACAAATATGAAATCTTCTCGAGTTAACCCAAGGAGATGAAAAATCAGGGAAATCTTATGTATCCATATGAGAAAAAGCTGCACACATCTGTCGTTTTCTCCATTCCCTTTGAGAATAGCAGAAGAGATCATGTACATAAATTCCTTATAAGCAAATCATACTGTATGCGGTTTTCAGCAGATACACACTCACTATTTTTAAATTTATTTACAGTCAGTGCAACAAAGACAGAATTTCAGGTGGTATAAATACAAGTAATATGAATATGAAGTATAATAAAAGACATTTTTGACCATTTACAGTTTGTGGAATTACTTGTCTTTACTTCCAAACGTATGCATATAACTCTAATTGAAATGATAAGTATTCTCTCTGATACTAAAGAATCATATAATTCACCAAAACTTGGCTGTCTTTCTAAAAGAATAGTGTTTTCATGTCAAAATGGTCTTAAAATAAATATTTGGAGTGTAAAGAGATGTAGTTTGAAATGCACCTAGGATGGGATTCCCCCCAATTGTTACTGTACTGTCAACACTGAAATCATATCTGATTGATAAACCTAAAATTCCACCACAAAAAAATGTCAAGCACACATCAAGTTAAGGTCTGCGATATTTATCAAATGCTGTCACAAGTATATATCTTCCATGCTGTATCAGCATCTCACTGATACAGGTATCTGAAAATGTAGTTAGGCCTTTGCTATATATATGTGCCATATTTGATCAAGGTAAGCAGATTCAGTAAAAACTCTTTCCGGAGCAGTCACTAGAGGGAAGCAAAGACCTTCACGTGCCTATTCATGACGTCAATCGCTGTCCTTAAGTCCTCACTGGCAAAAATCTGGTCAATATTCAGTGTAGAATTTTGGTGATGGGTTATTTAGTGGAAAGTCACACATAGGGTGGAGAAAAAAAAAGATGAAATAAATCAGTGTGTGTGGTTGACTTTCATAGACTATTGTAATTAACTGTTATTTTCATGAATTTTGAGAATTTGAATACAGAGAAGAATCTCAGTGCAGTGTAAATAAAGATGAGTTTAAGCCTTTCATGCTTTGAAGCATCCCAGTATTCACAGAGATGCACTGTAATATTTCTAGCATAGTAGCTGTACATTTTGTCACTGATGTGTGGCGAAACCTACAAGAAAATATACCAGTTTCTGGAGATGTTTTTTGTTGATGTTTCATTAGTTATCCCTGCTTGCATTCCTGGATGTGAGGCTCTGAATCTCCTCCAATCTCAACAGCTCTGTTTACACTGAGTAAAAGAATCAAGAGGAAAATTCGTTAAATGGGCTGCTCATCATGCTTTCCATTTCTTCATGGAGAAATCATAAAGTGCATTTGAACATCTTCGTCTTTCCCTTTGTAAGGGGTTATATTGGAGTTTGCTTTACTATATACTCTACTGCTACTGTATTTCATTAATCTCTGTCCAGATTACTGAGAGCACAAGTCATCCCTCTCTCATACAAGCTGGGATGTTTGAAGCCCTTTAGAATAGAAACAATGGAGGCCAACATTACATTTTCAGACAGTTCATTAAAGAAATATACCCAGTATGAACTGAATTTTTCCATAAAATTGAAAGTCTTGGAAACAAGCTTAAAATATTTAAAATAATGTTTTGGTTTTTAATCAGTTGAATTATAAATATTTTTAAGATATTAAGGACATTAAATATAATACCCCTTAATATGAATAAAATAGGTTTTATTAATATTATATTATGTTTGATGGCTAGACATTAATAAGAGTATTGCAAATGTGTATCAGGATTTTAAAAAGTTTTAAATGGAAGGAAATATACTAGATAAACAGCTCCAAGCAAGGTAATTAAATGAAAATATTCTTGCATTGAATAGCTGCTGTATTGTGGCAGAATAGATTTTTAGCTGAAAGCATGTTGTTTTTGGGATGATATTTTATGTCATCATCGTCTTCTCTGATACTCTTGAGTAAGAGATTTCCTACATAGCTAATTAACTAAGTATAATAACATATCAAGCTCATGAGCTGGGGATATCATCCTGTAGTACATGCTATTACTCTAAGTAATAGATTATATAATTCTGAATTTCACAGGATAAGGTTATGTTTATGATTCCCAGTGCTACTTGTTATCCTAATGATGTAATTTCTGGTGGTTATCTTCTCCCATACATCTCCCAATTACTCTCTGGAAATATTGCAAAATGTTTATTCTTTCAATTAAATAATTATCTTTGCATATATCAAAAATAGGAATCAAAATGTCATCACATTTCTATCAGTTCATTCTCTAACATAGGTATATTCTTGATGTCAAGTCTACCAACAGATCCTTTGAGGATCTAGGCTTAAATAGTATGCTGGACTGAGAACCCAAAGCCAGAATCCCTCAAAGATAAATGGAACAAATACAGGAGTCCTGGACTTAGATGACAATAATTAAGGGATTGTATACTCTGATTTATACAGCAATGCAGAACCAGAAAAATGGAGTCACACATAATGAATTTAGTTTGTTTGCGAACTTATCATGTAAAGAGTACGTTATTTTGACAGGGCTTAAAATGAAATTATGTAGGCTTATGCTACATAAGTGCAATTTTGACTGTTATGTAGATATATCCGATTAATTTTTAGAATTTTGAGGGCACTTTCTTTGATATCTTCTCAATTTTGAAATTATTCGCAAAAAGAAGCTATGATTTTGATACAGTGTTAAAATAGATTAACATAGAAAATGGCAAATATCAGATAATAACACACCAAAAAAAGGAAAGACTTCCTTAAAACAAAGCAGAATTCACATGAATGACCCCCGCATTTAGGCAGTGTAATATGCAGCTCACACAAGCATTCTGAAATGAGAGATATAGTCAGTAGTATTCAAGAGATGGTTTAATGTCTTTTTAAGCAGGTTATACTTAAGAAGTTGTAGGAAAAAGTCAACACTTTTTTTTTAATGCATATCACTCATTCTTCCCTTGTCTTCTCTCCTTTTTTTCTTGTGTGTCAATAGTCAAGCATCCAGTGTTTTCAGTACTCCAGTTGTTTATGTACCCATACATGCACACAGATACTTTATAATTTAATATACATGAGCTGATTAAAACTTTTGAGCAAGAAACCTTATAAAATGTTTTTGCAACCCCCTGCTGTACCAACAAATACATGAAACATCCTTTTCTTCATTCTACTACACAGCAAAGTATGCTTTAAAAGCACAGTATGCATTTACCTGATGATAGATTCTACATGCTCTTAATGTTTTTCACATTAGAGAACAGATGAAACAGCATTACTTAATGTGAATTACACTGTATTTTCCATTATGAATGCAGAAGTAAAACAATGCTGGATTTGTCTTAATTATTTTTCTAATAAAATAATAAATATAGAAGTACCTTATTATCACAATAAGTATTTCAGCTAACATGAGAGAGTACTAAGTGTTGTAACTATCCACTAGAATTACACACTTTTCTGCAACATGGAAAATACCTAGCACTTGGAAGAGACCTCCCCATCTTCTTTGCTTCACTCTTATCTTCTTGCAAAAGTGTGAACATCATTTTTATGTCTTTTTCTGGAACCATGAAAGACCAGTATATATGTGCACAAATATCTAAGACTGATCATACACATCAAAATCCCAGATGAAAAGTGTCACTATTTCATCACGTATTCTCAGAATAGCAAAGGTATTGCTTGTACAGACATTTGTGGGCAAGAAGCAGGGAGGACGTAGAAAGGTGGGAAGATGTTTTCTAATACGTTCTGGTATATGTGAAGTTCCTGTTATATACTGGGCATGCTATTTCAGAGATACTCCTCTTTCAGAACATTTCTGTGTTACTGCCAGCTCCAACTATTATCCAAATGTCATTTTATGACCTATATAACCTTTTATTTTTTTCCTAGTTTGTCTAAACTTATGCATTGCAGTTTATTTTGATTAATGCAATTGTTTCTGAGAGAATACACAAAAATAAAGGAACACCCAGGTCAGTATTTTGGAGATGTAAACAAGCTTCTGATACTATTTTTAGCAGATTTCCAAGCATAGGTCATCACTATCCAACCTCAACAACCTCTCAGATGGTGTTTTTACTATTTTCTCATCTGGATTTTTTTCTTTGTTTGTATGTTTGTCTATTTGTTTAGTTTTGTTTAAGAGGAGACATTTTAGAAATGCAAACTGTGGAAACTGTGAAAATTATATCTTCCTGAAAAGAGAATTTCATGTATTTGACAGCTTCTTTTTTTCCTTTTTTGAACCGCAGCAAGTTTAGTGCAGTATTAAGCAGGTCTCCTTTTTCAGTCCCTGCCAGAGGAAAAAAATATGTACTATTTATCACTTCATACAGGCAAAGAATCAGTCAGGCTAAATATTCTGGCTGTATGGTTTCTCTGCTGTATTTTCTTAATAATGAGGAGTTTTTAAATTTATGAAGTAGAAAATCTAGTCTGATTGCGCCTGATGACACAAATAATGAAGACAAACTTCTGATTTATTAATAACAATTGTACCTCACTACTTTTGATGGCCTCTTAATACAGCTCCTAAAGACTAAAGCTCAGAAATAGCCTTTCAACTGTCTATTATTCTTAATATAAATGAGAATGTTTTCTAAACCTTAAAAATTAGAATAGAATGGGTCACATCACATTCCCATTGATCTTGTGCTTACTCATGTATTGAGACTAATTTAACAAGACAGTACTTGTACTTGTGAATACAAAGTAGAACCAATTTACGTGCAAACATCCTGTTTGTAGGGATTACCTGTGTCAGCTGACAGCATTATGTTGTAAGAAAACTAATGAAGAATAAAACAGACTTTCATGAATTATGCCTTATAAATAATTTAAAAAACAAACAAACAACTGGTTTTCTGTACCTTGAACTGAATAATTCCACAATTAAGGCTATCACGTTTGGGTTCTGTTTACTCTCAGTTATCTCTCAGACCTCATATCTTAGCCCCTTCTTCAAGATGCTGTACAGGTCATAAATTCTGATCACCATTGGATCACTTTTTTAAAAATTACATTTTATGCAGTCTTTCCAGAAGGAGGTGTAAAAGTAACAATATATATCTTTGAGAGATATTTGCCATTTACAATAACATAATCAGTGAAACATGTGGAAACTTCAAACACTTACTTGAGTGCTAAAAAGGCAATGAATAACATAAGGATACTAATTATTTCCAGAAAAACAAACATAAAAACAAACATTAAAAAAACCTGTTCTAATTACTAAGTAATTCAATATTTACTCATTCTGCTCTTGTGCATGCAATCAGTTAACTTAATTCAGACTTTATGCTTTTAGTACTCTAGACTATGTACTTTGTATATCAATCTCTTTAGATATTTACATGTAGATTAATTTTTAAATACTTCTGTTTTTGTCTTGCTCACCAGCTGGGTGAAAATGCTGTAACTGTCAGAAAATATGTCAATGACAGTTTTTTTTTTGTTTGTTTGTTTTCATTTGGTTTGTTTTTTCGTATCTATGAAAAATAGAGATTACCTCTTATCTATAATTCTTGGTGGAAAAAAATGTAAAACAGAACCCTAATGTAGCAAAGTAGGATGTACTCTGCTTATTTCTATAAGTAGCTTCATTATCTTCAGTCTATGTGAATTTAGCTTGATATTTCCACACTAAACAAGTGTGCCTGTCAAATTCTTGGCAGTTTTTGTCTCCCATAATTTAAGTTCTTGCTTTGATGAACTGAAAGTCTCTTTCTTATATATGTGCTAAAAGAAAACTTAGGTAGGTTGTTATATATTTAAAGCCAAGAATATTCCTCTCTTAAAATGTTTGTCTCAAGAAAGCACAGAGAGCAACGATACTAGTCATACAAAACCTTGGGAATCTGATCTGGTATAAGAAGTCCTGTGTGTGGTTATAAGGAAGTAGTTTAATTTTGGATGTTGTTATAACAGATCTGCTTTCACAGGAAATCAGGTATTTCTAATAGTCTCATCATGGACTTCAGTTGTGGTTTTACTTGTACATTTCTTTTCTCAGTAAGGCGACAGAAGAACCATATAGAAGCCTTTAACAAAACCTAAATTCATCAATAGATGCAATGAAGAATTTAATACACCAAAACTCCATGCTTGAATAAAAACACTACTAATACAGTACTTTCTGAAATAGATTGCATCAGAATGCTGTTATATTTTCATATTCTCATTCAGTGACATAGGATGTGTTTATGAGTTACAATAAGCAACAAGCAGACTATTCTAACTGTGCGCTGTAAAAGTTCAATCAGGGACATGGAAGTCAGACTAATCTTGGCCTATTGGTCATTTTTGTAGCTGGAGTGAACTGCACCAGCACTGTACAACATGTGATTCCTCTACTGCTCAAGTTGTGCATTTTCTCTGGTTGATTCTCCTTATCCATAAGAGGTCTGGGGGTGCCAAAAGAAATACTTACTACTATTAAGATGATAATGATATCATAACACCTATCAGGTTAAAAAAATAAATGAAGACTGCTTTAAAAATAAGAAGAAAAAAAACAAAAACAAAAACAAAAACAGATGTGCTTCTTTGGCTTCCAGAGTGGTAATAAAGTAAGGAGAGAACAGAGCTGGATGTTGAACCCAAAGCTTCTGCATCCATGATACATCTCTTTCATAATGTGAGTGACCCTTTAGTAATCTCTACAAATGTCCTTGAAAGAGAGTTCCCATGTTTTCCCACACAAGGAGAAAGGCATCATCACTTGGTTAGGATTGGTATCCCTCATTGCCATTTCCTGGCCATATAAATCATATATTTATGTGCTGACTTTGGCACAACTCAACAGTTTGTAGATTGAGAAAGATCTTAAATCCAGACCTTGATCTCAGAATTACTTCTGAACTCCTTCTGGGTATGAGGAGCTAAATGAGGAGCTAATTTCCAGATGTCCCTTTTTTGAGATTTGTTTGAGACACAAGTACTGTTTCCTCTGATAGTTCTGCCTAAAAGGGAACAAGTCAGTCATTTGTATGCAAGTGGTGTTAGAATGTGGAAAGTAGTATCAGATGTGAATCCCTTTTGATGCCTAAAAAGTGGTGCTTTAGACATCTGTCAGTTTTCTGATTTGTGTATGCTTACTTCAAGGCTGCTGTGAACACTCTCCTCAAACTGTTCCTGTATCCCTGTTCACTGTTCACAGACACTGATCACTTAACTCTTGTGCTTGTAAGTGCCACATGTATCAGTAGGACTGATGACAGTCATGATTGTCACATGCTCTTTTACACTTATCTTCTCCGAAATTCTGAATCTGATCCCAGGACAAATGTGAACCAAAACAGACATTTTTCTTGCTAAACATTTGGCGCCTTTTAAAAATCAGATGGAACTCAAAAATTTACTGATGTTTTTAGTTCACCGACAAATAAATCTCAACTGTGCTTTTACCATTTCAGAATTTCTTCTGAGACCTACGTCTCACCATATGATGAGATTAAGATTGCATAAACATACCTTGTCTAAATAGTTTTACCAGAAACCAAAGGAAGGTAATATTCAGGAACATAGAATCATAGAATCATTAGGGTTGGAAAAGACTTCTAAGATCATCTAGTCCAACTGTCCACCTACCACCAATATTTCCCCACTAAACCATGTTCCTTAGTATCATATCTTCATGTTTCTTGAACGCCCCCAGAAATGGTGAGTCAATCACCACATCTCTGCACAATTCAAATATTTTATAGTAAGGAATATTGAGATGTTTTGTTAAAAATTAAGTTAGAAAATTTTACAGAAGATTATTCAAAGCCCTCTATCATATAGCCTCAAACCTTCCATATCTGCTTATGCGTGTACAAAGAGATGCGCATTTTCAGGATATATTTTCTGTACATTATGTTGCTTTCCCAGCCTGTATGGTTTTGAAAAAAAAAAAAAGGAAGGAGGAAAATCCTGCTCTTGGGACAAGGAAGAAAAAAAAAGATCAAGATGATGATGATAGAGTTGTTTGGTTTTCTCCTCTTTTTAAAGTCTTTCTTGTGTACATAAAAATGGCAACAAATATATGTGACTAATAGCAACATTTCAGTTTTGTACTTGTGATGAACTGCAAAATAACACCTACCAAGAAGCATCCCACATTTTACTATTTCTAGTTTCCTTGATTTTCCTATCCAGTGCTCTGTAATGTTGATCACAATATTTCAAGTATTACTGCAGATGCCACCAAGCTTCAATGACTTCTAGATGCAAAGGAAAAATAACGTTTACAAACTACGTTTAATGTGAAGTCACTGCAATGTACTGCAATGCAGAGTCAATATGTTATCTACACTATCTTCATCTAGCTTATTCAAGTACTGTTAGCAGCCTAGTTGTGGTAGAAGCAGCTCATCACTGGATTCTCAATTTCTCAAATTCCATAAGCTGAAATTATTTCAGGAACCAAGACATAATCCCCTGCCCTATTACAACAAAGAACCAATCTTTCATAGACTGAAATAAAAATACTCTGGGGCCATTGTAATTTCTTAACTATACCTACTTACATTACATAGAACTGATATACTTACGAGCACAAATTTACTTCATTCAGTAAGAAAAACTGTCTGACAGATGTTCATGAGGTAGTCAAGATAAACATGTTCATTGTGACTTTTGTTGAGTACATTTGAGTGTACGTACATAAGGCCAGACAATATTTCTTTCTTACTGACAATATATGTGTATACTGCAAAAATGAATACTGCAAATATATAATGTTCACAATAGGTAGTAATAAATTGAAGGCCTATCCCAAGATTTTAGTAACTGTATAATATCTAGAGAGAATAAATCTACTTAATCCTTCTTGTTGTAATATATTTCTAAGAATCCATATTCACTCCAGAAGTGATTGCTGAAGCATAAACTGTTTTTCTCTTCGTTTTAAGTAAGTTTTAACCTTTAGATAAATAATTTTCATTTCAGTTAGGAAATAGCCAAAGTAAAATTTAAAAAAAAAAAAAAAAAAAAACTTTTAGGTGGAGCATGCAGATTTTTGGTATCTTCTTTAATAGTTCTGCTGGAAGCTTTATCTGAAAACTCTGCTAAGCCAGTTTTGCTTTTAATATAAACTTTGATTTTATAACAGTCTGAATTAATTTTAAGAGCCAAATTATATTCTGTATATTTAGTGAAATTGCCCTCAAGGATGCAAATCTTCATGAGTAGAGAGTATTCTTCCAAAATACAGATCTTCCATCTGATTCAGACAACTTTTTGCAGAAAAGAAAGAAATTACACAGTAACTGTGAATAAATTATTTTTTGTTAAAATAAAATAAAATGAAAACAATGATAAGTGGTTTTTGTGTCACTTCTCTGTTTTATGGACTACTGTGCAAATGTACCAAGACTCCATCACTTCATATGACTTATAAAAAATGAACATTTAGAATGTGAGTCTCCCATCTCTTGGAACAAACTTGTATGTGTTTAGATGAGTGCAAATATCCACTTAATTTAATAAAATATTTTTAATTAACTTTGGAGCTGTAGTATTAGAATAGCATGTATGTATGTTGCTCTAAAAATAATGCCTCCTATTTATTTTTGTGGAAACTACAATTGAAAGAGCACAACATTATTTCATAGAGCAAATTCTCAGTCACAAAGCATGACATTTCAATATAGTCACCACCATTAGCTTTGCATTTTTGCCAGTGAGTAACAAGGGCCTGCATGCCACATTCGTAAAAGTCTGCCTACCTACCAGTGGTTGTGTCACTGTCACCACTGATGAAATGTTCCACTGACCACCTCAGTGTTTTCACCTCCAATATTTGATCTCCATAAATGTCCAGCAAGCAACAATGAATGTCACTGGGTGTCTTTTTTTTTTTTTTTTATATGGAAGAATTCAGTGACACACCTTTGTTTCATACGCATTTCCATGTCAAATGTTATTCTGTCAGACTGGCCTGCTGCTGCAGGAAGGTTCAACCTCTACTGCCATACCACCAACATCTGCCTCTGATGTCATGGGCCAGCATAATAAAATACTACTTTCAAGCAGCTCTAGTATATTTTTTTACAATGAAGTTGTTCAAGTTTTGTTCTCTTGGTATTAAGATACTTGTTTCAAACCTTGCAATATTTTGCCTGTAGGATGAAGGCTAGGGCATTGGCTCTTGATTTTAAGAAAAAGTAACTGGGTAACAGTAGAGTTCTTAAAAGACTCCATTCTGTAATGTTTTCACTGGAAACTGAAAATATTTTTACGAAAATACACAATAACAGGTACCATTTTGAGCTTTTCATGGACCAGCTACAATTAACAGAGGGAGAAGTACAGTTTTGCTGTCTGGAAAGCTTTATGCAATCCCTGAATGAAGATGTCTGTTTTCAGTAAGTATGCTCATTCAGAAGTTTCTTTTTAGTACAATGGAAATAATGGCAGCTTCTGCCTTCTGGTGTACTGACCAAATGATTTACTGTTTGTATGTGTGTGCACTCTTTATCTCGTATTAGATATTTAGTATCTGACAACTTATTTTGTTTGTTAGAGAGGGAAGGGCTCCCATTCAGAAAGTCAATGGTCCTCATCATTTTTAAATGCAGAAATGAGACACACTAAAGGAACAATTTAAATATTGTACATCTGGACAATGAAAATATCTGTTTTTCTTTAGTCCCTTGTCCAGAGCAGTAGAAGAGGAAGAAATGCTTAAAATGGTGATAAGAATTAAGACCTAGAAGTAAGAAATGTATTATGCCATAAGACTTACCCGTCCTCTACTTCCAGTTTTTAAGACTATTGAGAAAATACTTTCCCAGCTTTAAACAGTGATTTCAGAGAGGAATCGATAGGAAAATAAAATATTTAGCACTGCAGTTTATTTCCGTGTTGATACTGTGGGAATTCAGAAATCTCTAGGAGTAGCCCTTAGGTGGAATTGGAAAGAAAACATAAAACTTGACTCAGCAGTTCTGATAAAGTCATCCATTTCAGTCTACTGCTAGTACAAAATATACATTTGCTTCCTCTGATCAGCAAAAGCTTGTGTAAGTTTTTTTCACTGATATGTCAGTTCATATTGCATTTCTTAAATCATTTTACATAATTTCATGAAAATGATCTTTTCTGTCTACTATAAAATATACAGATTTTCTCATCTCTCTAGATGGTTTCTAATATACAGCATGAGCTTGTATTATTTCATTTTGACTGAAAATCAGAACATACAAAATAAAACTATAGCTTGATACATATATACGTATACATACACACAGATAATATATAAATGTTAGTGGCCAATTCTGCCATCTGTGTGGCATGCAGATAAATTTAATCTGGTATAATCATTAGAAAAATAAAACATTAGTGCTAGCATATTTTCTAATAGATTGGGAAAATGCAATATTTTTCTGATATTTGTATTCTGAAGAGGTTTGTTGCTATTATATTCTAGAAAGCTTCATGGAAAAATCTAAGCAAGGACTGTGATTCAAATAACTGCATGTAATTTTCTTTATACAAGGGAAGCTTGTATTTCTCATTTTCTTTGATTTTTACAGTTTTTAAGTTATGTCTTCCTTATGTTTCTCCACAACAAATGAATACTTCTTGTTTTGTCTTCCTTTTCATGGGAATGCTTTGAGAACTAAAATATCTGAAATATAGTTGTTTCTGGTCTAGTTTAAGCATGCATGAATGTCTAACAGTGCTAAACATCAGCACACTGATGCACAAAATAAATATTCTATTTTTCCTGGCATTATTTAAAAAAAAAAAAAAAAAAAAAAAAAAATGGGGCGAAAGAGTTATTGGACTTCTTAAATATTCCTGAATCTATTGTAAATTTTTTCCATTTTAATTTGTGAATATATTGTTCATCTATCAAGTTTCCACTGTTTCTTAGCATATGGTCACTTTATGATTTTTGTTATGGTTGGGCTTGTTAATGAGAGAAAGATTTTCAGGAACAAATTGCAGAAATGTCACTGTGACTTACTGCTTGGGAACTGTTAGACTGTGGCCTGAAACAGTGATTGAGCATCTGGTGAAGAGACATGTTCAGCCTTAGGAACACAGGTGCAAGCAATTCACCTATGTGACCAGAAGGGGTGGATCCACCCCTCTCTAGTTTCATGTAAGGACTAGTAGCCAAAAGGGAAATAATCTACAAATAGAGGTGCTTCCCTCTGGGGCGCTTCCAGTGAGCCCTTGTTTTTTGTCATAGGGTAAGCTGGTCTTTTCTTATTACTGGTCTCGGACAACTGTCTTTCACAGGTTATCCTAAAACTGATCAGATGCAATTTCATGCCTTTTCTTGCCCAATGCGTTCGTTGAGCAAGGCAGGAGCAATCTACAAAAAGTAATACAAACCCTAAGATGGTATTCTTAAAAGGTGTAGTGAGTTGGTTTGGATAGGGAAGGTTTGTTTTCCTGGAAGAGGAGTTACCTGGGGACATCCTGGAATCCCTAGAATCTCCTTGGTATGGCCTGGCTTCTGTAGTAGAAAGATGGGGGAAACGCTGCTAGTTTCCCAGCCCATGTGATAGCGTATTTTGAGTGCCTAGGGAAAGATATTTCAGTAAATAAAGAGATGCAGTTTGCTGAATCTACTGTAGGCTGGCCTACGCTAATGACTCTAAACCATCTAAATATTTCGGAACAAAATCTCCAGAATGATAAGAAACTATTATGGGATTGAGCTAAACAGCTTAAACTTAAGATTGCTATATTAGCAGGTAAACATATCCAAACCCTCCTGATACAGTTACAATGTCTTTAAACAATGTAGATGTGTTGTTTTTTTGGTTGTTTTTTTTTTTTTTTAAATAAACATAAATTCAGGGCAAAAAGAGCATGACTCCCAATTGAACAGGATGGAATTAAGTTAATATAATTGTTTCCATAATTGATGCACTATATAAGGTACCCAGTATTATTTTCTGAGTCAGGGAAGATTTGCTGTTTATAAATGCAGAAAATAAATTAAAGCAGACAGCAAAATAGCTATGGTAGTGTTTTCCTCCTAGTAAATGATCTTTCCACCCAGTTGCAGGAATGGCTATTATTTATCTGGACTTATACTCCCGTAGTAAGAAGAAAAACTCTAACAAACTGCAATATTGTTTTTTTCTCCTTTATTCCTTCCTTTTCATTTCAGATTTTTTAGTTTAACTTCTGTTTACAAAAAAAACCCAAAAACTCAGTATTTCTGTGAACATTGGTAATGAGGGATTTAGATGAGTTTCATCTTCAGGAAACTTTGAATTGAAGAACTTCATATGTGCATGCTGGTAAACTCAGATAATGTTTCCATGTAGACCATACCTTTACCATTACTATCTAAATGCTTTTAAAATAAGATCCAATAACATTAATTTATTCTCCATATTTCTTGGATGATTTAGCAATCAATTGAAGGCAGAATCAAGATTTGTCAGCTTGGAGCACAAGTAGTAGAAGTTAAATTGAGCAACAACCCTTCATGCTGTCTCTTTCCCCAAATAACCTTTCTTCATGCGTACAAAGTCAAATGCATAATGTGACTGATGTGACCCAAAGCTGGATCTAGCCGTTGTAAAAGCACCCTATCTTATGTCTATATCTTTCACTGATGGATGTGCTGATACAGCACTGCCTTTGGCACTATTTCAGGATAGTCTGGTTTGGACTTATTTTTCTGTGCACCAGAATTAATGTGTATTACAGATGTATTTCCAGTATAATGCAGGAGAAAAGCATACTGGAAAATCAAAGTACCAATAAGAAGAGATTGATTGAAGAGAACACAGTATCTGAGCATTTTCTCACACTATGTCAAGCAGGATTGGGCAAAAATTCTCAGGTCACTGTGTACTCAACCAGCTTGGGCAGGCAAGCTTACATCATAAGGTTCTGTTATTAAAGTTCCATCACAGAACCTATTTGTCTTGACTTGTCCATGCACACTGTTGTCCAGGTTAAACTGCTCCTTTTCTTCATTATTTTGCTGATGGATATAACCACTGTTCTCAAATCTCTTTCAGTCTTTGTTTTACTAGATTTATAATTTAAACTCTTTTAAAGTTCTCTTTCAGAATAGATAGGGAATAGAAAATAGAGCAACCCTTTCTTGTACCGCTTTCAGTCTGAATTCATTCCTGAGCGTGAGTGACAAAAGTGGGGCACACAAAAGTGATATGGAGAAGGACGAAGAAGTAAGTGGTAATCTATTTGAGTCAAAATTGATTTGAGAAAAACTGGTAAAGTATCATCTAATGAAATAGAATTAGATATCCTTCATAAATACAAATGTCAGATTTTACCTTCATTGAGGCTATTTTAAAGTTACTAGGGAAATAAATATGACTTAAAACTGTACTGCACAAATGGTAGGACCTCATTATTTCAACATACTAGAGCTGGTAGATTTTTTTATATTCATTAATTAAATGCTCTATGTTGTAATTTCAGAACTTGGTTTTGGTAGACCAGAAGCACCTTGATTTAAAAAAAAAAAAAAAAGTGTTTGCATAAAATAGCCTTGGACATAGTGATCATAAATTGACTCAATAAATCAAACTAGAAGGAAGAGTTCTGTTATTTTCTTAAAGTTTCTCATGTTGAAATAGAGGATATGAAAAATTGTTACTTTGACCAGTAAATTTTCAGACTTGTGTAAATGCTTTTCTCTGAAAGAAAACTTTTTTCAGAAGCTTTTGGAACAGCTGTTTTGCTGAGGGTATGAACACTAGATTGTCAAGAGTCAAATCTTAGAAGCATTGAGTTACTTTTAATCCTCCACTTTCCACAGGAAATAGCCTTATAGAACACTGAAATATAATAAAATAGTTATTTGAAAGAAGTATTGAACAGCACTACTATAAGCAATCAATGTGCCTTCGTGTTGGAATGGGTTATGCCATGTTTCTTGACCAGTCTTGAAAGATAATGCTTGAGTTAATGCATTTTAATAGATATACTGGAAGATTTTCATGTGTAGCTTGGAATCTTCCAAGCAACACTGAAGTGTATCAGATAAGAATGTGACCTACAGCATTTGTACTGGGTATGTCTGAAGTGTAACCATGTATGTGTGAACTTCAGCACTGTGTACTTTGAGTATTCACTTCCATGTACATTTGGCATCTTATAACAGATTGTATATAATTAAGATACGATTCAAAAGAGTATTACAGTGATCATGGTATTAATACCCATACATACTGGGAAACCAGGAATCGTAAAATATGACTAGTGTTTTCTACAAGCTTTAAAAAATTATCTCAGAAGTGCTTTATCATTGTAATATTTTCCTTCCTGGTAGCTTAATTACAGAATCCAGACTTCTCTGTAGATATATGAGAAATTTAACTTCAAAATAAATCAGCCTGAATGTCTGTTTTAGCAGACCTCATATTTGTCTTCTATGACAATAACACTGTCTCCCATAGCATCCCCGTAGGTAAGCTTAGGAAGTGTGAGATAGATGAGTGGGTAGTGAGGTGGATTGAGAACAGGCTGACTGACAGAGTATTACATTGAGTGATGCAGAATTTGACTGGAGGCTGTGTTTGCCAGGGGATTGTACTGAGTCTGGTTTTGTTCAGCATCTTCATCAGTGACCTGGATGAAGGGGTAGAGTGCACCCTCAACAAGTTTGTTGATGACTCAAAGCTGGGAAAAGTGGCTGGCACACCAGAAGGTTGTACTGTCATTTAGTGAGACCTGGACAGGTAGAGATGAGCTTATGAGGTTTAACAAGAGCAAGTACAGAGTCATACACTTGGGGAGCAATAACCTCATGTATCAGTACAGATTATGGGCTGATGTAGTGAAAAGGAGCTCTGCAGAGAAGGATCTTGTTATCTTGGTGGATAATAGGCTGGCCATAAGCCAGCAGAATGCCCTTGTGACCAAGAAGGCCAGTGGTATCCTCGGGTGCACTAGAAAGTGTGTGTCCAGAAGATTGGCGGTGGCTATCCTGTCTCTCTGCTCTGTTCTGGTGAGGCAACATCTGAACACCATGTCCAGTTCTGGGCTCCTCAGTTCAAAGAAAACAGAACTTCTAGAGAGAGTCAGGTGGAAGAGTACAGAGATGATGAGGGGCCTGAAGCATCACTCTTAGGAGGAAAGACTGGGAGACCTGGGACTGTTCAGCCTCAAGAAGAGAAGACTTAAAAATATCTATTGAATGGATGTAAAGTGGATGGGGCCAAATTCTTTTCAGTGGCGCCCAGAAACAAGCCAAGGGGCAATGGGCACAAACTGAAACATAGGAAATGTCATAAAAAACATAAGGAAAAACCCTTTTTACTGTGAGGATTACAGCACTGTAACAGATTGCTCAGGGAATCCCCTTCTCCAGCGATATTAAAAACTCTTCTGGATGCTTTCCTGTGCAATCTACTTTAGTAGTGGTTGGACTAGATGATCTCCAGAGATTCCTTCCAACCAAACTGGCCTTTTGATTTGACAAAACTGAATGGTAACAAGGATAGTGCAGGAAAAGTTTCAAAATCAGCCTCTGTGTTTCAAACAGAGGAGAATCTTCCCAGGAATAGACATGAATGCGTTTAACACAGTAAATTCTTCAACTGCATCTAAGAATCAGCTGCCAACACAGAGATCCATGAGATTCATTCTCTTATAGTTCCACACTTCTCATAATTTTTTTTTTCTCTTGACCTGATGAGTAGAGACTTTTCCTCCTCCCACTCATAAGTCTTTATGTACACGATGAGTATTCCTGCTGCTATTGTACATTTGTGCCTCTAGGTGGAACTGAAGGGATTGAGAAGACTTTTTGATAAGACCTGGAAAAACACACATCCACATTTTCACAATTAGCATAATCTCTGCCCTGAAGAGTTAGAGTCTAACCAATAAAAATGGATAAATTATTGAATGAGAAACAAGCCAGCAATTCAAACATCTTGCTTTGAGTAGAAAAGTGGGGATTTATACATTGCATTCAGGATGTATTCATTAAGCCATCATTGATTCATTTCCTCAGTACCCATCAACAGCAGCACTGCCTCCTGAAAAAGATGTTGCTGCTTTGTGTCACTTTCTAGCACTTATTTCTCTTGAACAAAAATCCTGTTAATCTCACTCTGTATATTATTTTTAATAGTTTTTTTCTACTTTTTTTTTTAATATTTGAGGTGATAACTTCACTTTAAAACAAACAGTAAGGGAATGAACAATGATTTTTGAAGTATGTAGATTGAGTGATACGTTTTATTTTTGTCTTTTTATTTTCCATCTGCGAAGGAATTTAAACTTCATGCAGACACACTCATATTAGTATTAGTTACCTTTCAACACATGAAAAATAATGTGCTATAATAATAATAATCTAAATATTTGAATTTCTTAGATCATTTTATTGTTCTACTTCCATTGCTCTGCTTAGAAGCAAACCGAACTATATCCATATTTAGTAACTTTTGTTTTTTATTTGTGGTAGCACTCAGAAAAGATAAAGAAATTGCTATTTTTGCCATGGTCTGCAGATGGAATCTAGTGAATTATTTAGTATTGCTGTGTAATTGTCTACAAGAAAAATTTTTATGATCTTTTTCAATTGCATAGTTTGTGTGAGAAAGGGACAGAAAACAAGATGGCTTCACTTTGTCTTCTTTATAGGATGCATTTGTCTTCCAAAATGTCGACATTTTTCATGGAAGTGAAATTCATTTGCTGGCAATTTCTTCTGTTCTCGTTTTTGTTTTAGTATTTGCTTCTCACAAAATTCCAAAAAAGCAAATCTTTGGTGCAAAATCTTGTGCAACATCTCCAACAGTAAAAGAATTTTACAGACTCATTTGTAGCATATCTCTCAGACTTATTCCACTGCTTATGAACTGCGGTGTTTTACCAGGGGTGGTTCTTTAATTTCTGATTGAGTAGGTCACAGAAAAAAATCAGCTGTTCCATCATGTGTCTAAGAGTTTTCTCATAATATGTCAGGAGTGGGAGGTGGAGAATGGGTGTGGGAGTAAAAGGAAAAAATCCCTATGCTTGGCTCTTTTTTTTTTTTTTTTTTCTTTTTCTTTTTTTCTGGAGTCAGAACATGTGTTATTAAGAGTGTGTTGAGATCAGGCCTTTACAATGTAATTCTTCAGCTCACAGCTATACACAATGTTTGTCTGTGTCCTAATGGTTCTTAGTTGTCAGGTGAAAGCTATCACTGTTGCTGCAGATTTAATTCTTCCTCCTTCATTATTAGCTCAGAAGAGTCACAATGATCAATTCTACTGAGGTATAAAACTCTCTTCTTCACCTCTAATTTTCCCACTGAAGAAGTGGCAATTCTATTTGTCATGTCAATCTTAAATTAAGGACATCTTTCTACTGCAATCAGGAAGTTGAACATGTGGCATGGACTGCTCATAAAAAATATAGGCTGTTGTGAGTGTCAGAAGCAAATATTTTGTTTGCCTGTGGCATGGGTAAATGAGTAATCATCCTGCTGTGATAGCAGGCTCTGCTGTGAGCTATCTTAACCAACTGGAGTAACTCTTATGCAGCTGGGACACACTAGCATTTGAGTTTTATTTATATACTAAACTAAGATAAAGACAGACATATATTGCTATTTCATAGTTGGAAAGTAAACATACTCTCAGTTTAAATGCGTATTTGGAAGTACTATTTAATACTGAGGTTCTAATTCAGTCTTTCTTTACTAAATGCTCACTATAGATTCAAGATCCCGTGTTTACAAATTCAGCTCACAGCTTCATCTTAGCTACTTACACAATTTTCAGTGGTGAGTGGAGACAAGACAAGGGGAAACGGCCGGAAACTGCAGCATAGGAAGTTCTGCACAAATGTGCGCAAGAACTTCTTTACAGTGAGGTGACGGAGCACTGGAACAGGCTGCCCAGGGAGGTGGTGGAGTCTCCTTCTCTGGAGATGTTCAAGACCTGCCTGGACACCTACCTGTGCGACCTGCTGTAGGGAACCTGCTTTGGCAGGGGGGTTGGACTCGATGATCTCTAGAGGTCTCTTCCAACCCCTAAAATTCTGTGATTCTGTAATTAGCAGTGTGCCCATGTGGCCAAGAAGAGCAATGGCATCCTGGCTTGTATCAGAAGTACTGTTGTCAGCAGGAACAGGGAAGTAATCAGCCCTCTGTACTCGGCACTGGTGAGGCTACACCTCTACCTTAGAGGTCTTTTCCAACCTTGGAGATTCTGTAATTCTGTGAATAAAACCAGAAAACTGGCTAAAACCTTTCTGCCCTGAAAAGAAAAAGTCCTGTCCAGTTGTTTCTCTCTCTCTGCTGTAATAATGATACACGCTACTGCAGATGATAGAATAACATACCTGTCTTCCTTGCTGCAAGTAGATGCATAGACTTAGATGCAATTCACACAGTGGTTATTTTAGATTATTTGTGTTTTTTTGTGTTAAGCTTGGAGTCTTCATAACTAACTCATTTCAGCTTCAGGACTTTTCAGGAAATTGATGAAGTGTTTGTTATATGTGAATGTGTGGATGAATTTTAAACATTTGACTGAAATCCATAAATTACACGTATATACAAAGAGCTTTAGAATTCTTTTCTGTTTGTTTTTTTTTTTTTCCCAAAATTCAGATATTACAAATAGCATAAATGATGCATTGACTTTCTTATTATTTATTATCTTCCATGTATCTCAAGAAGAGAAAAATAAGCATTGTGTTGAAGTGTACCGCAGTAAATACCTGTAAGAAGGTTTCCAATGACTTCTTGCACTTATGAGTTCCTAATTTTTCCCTTTTATCACCAAAGTCTAGTCAACTCATTATTTCTGCATCATCCATACCATCTCTCAACATGCATAGTGCATGCAATAGAATACTTTTTTTTTTTTTTCTAGCTTTTTATTTCTCCAGCCACTAGACTAGATATAGGTAGTGGTTCTGCACTCACTGCCAGGCCTTATGGAGCTGGGGCAGAGAGCAGTGGGGAGAGAGAGGTAGGCAAGGCTTGGCACCAGGATGTATCTTTCTGCCTCAGCCAGGAGCAGTGCAGCCAGAGGCAGCCTCAGGCACCCCTGGGGGTGGGAACAGGCTGAGACTGAGCCCAGATGGAGGCCTGGGAGTTCAGCTGGGCTCAGCTGGACATGGCCCGTGGCTGGGCAGGGCTGAGCTGTGAGGAGATGGAGAGTGACCCTACTGGGGCAGTTCTTACATAGGGTCCTGAGATAAGGTTGGATAGGGCATCTTGTTCTAGCAGATCTCTGAGGGCCTTGGCTCTTTACTCTTTGCTTTGGTTACTGTTTCTTTCAAGTCTTTTCTCTTTATTGATAGAAGAGAAGCTTAATCCTTCAGAGCAAGGATTTGTCCCTGAAGAAATTGACACTTTTCTGCAGTCTCTAGAAGGGACTAGAGAGAGAAATGTTTAGCACTGTTGACCTCTGATTCAGCCTCCAACTCCTTAGCAGTTTTCAGGTGTGTGTGCATGACTGAGAGGGAAAGTTACAAAAATACCTTGGTGAGTTGATGCTTCCAACAAGGGATGAACAGTTGCTATGTATAACTATGCATGATTGAGCAAAGGTAACAAACATCTAATTTTAAAAGTATCTTCTAATAACTGAACTGATTATTATGGGTGCATCAGTTATTAATCTCTGCCTGAAATTGAACGGGGGTAAAATTTCAGCTAAATTGCCAGGCAGCGTGAGTTAAAGACTTTTATTTTCAGGTATCTAAGATTGCCTCTTTGAAAAGATATAGGAATTACATGTTAGGGAGCATGATATGCAGTTTCATCATAAATATCCCATATGCAAGGAAGATAAGAATTCCTGAAAATTTTCAGAATCTGTATATTACATAGAATTTAATTAATTGTTGCTTACCAAACTGTTTGAAGTTACAGAAATTTCAGGTATCCCTGAAATTATTTCTGTTAGCACCAAAGCACCAATGTGTTGCTGGCTGTGGGAAATCAACACAGGAAAACTTCTGTGTCTTAGTGCCCAAGGAAAAAGCAGCCTAAATGCAAAGCCAGAGAGTGAAGTGGAAGACTTGGAGGAGCTGTGAAGAGAGATCATTGGCATAATGAGTTGGAGAGAGAGATACTGGAAAGAAAACCCAAGTGGGCAGATAAGAACCAGTAGAGGGGGAGGGAGTGAAGGATGCTTAAGATAAAGAGTGTAACAGGAATGAGGAGAGAAAAGAAAAAAACAAATATTTCAAAAATAAGGCAATGGAAGATGCAAAGGCTGCAGCTACTGAAATACACTGCCTTCAGAAGCTGATAGGGGAAAAATGCAAGGAAAAAAAAATTAAAAAACAACACTATTCTTGAAATTTACAGACTTGCCAGTAAAATATGGTGGAATTTCAGACTGGGAGGTTGAGAAGAAATTGAGTTTGTTTTCTCAGCCTAAAAATGTACATAAAACCCATAGCAGAAATGCTAAGTCATGGCTTGAAACAGTCGTTGAGCACGTGGCGGGAAGGCAGGTCCAACCCAGGAGAGCATGCAAGGTGTCTGAGTGACTGAAAGAGGTGGAGCCAGGATCCACCCCTTCCCAGACCTCATTGGAGAGTTGGCAGTAAAGGCAAAGCTGTCTTGCTGGAGATCCCTGCAAACCTGAGGTCTTCAAGAGGTAATCAATTTCTTGATTGATTTCTGTGCCTATCGCTGTTGTATTTGAGCAAATTCTCACTTGCTGCAGCCTTACTGCTCTGCTGTCATTGCTGTGCTTTCCATCACATTACAAAACCAGGTAATGGTGTAAAAGAGCAATGTTATTTCAGTTTCCTGTGTGGCTTCTGTAAAGTTGGAAAATGCCAAGATTTAAGGTAATTCTGTCATTCTAATTCAGTCATTTTGCACATATATGCTTTGGTTCAGTTTTAAGTTACATGATCTTGTACTTCTAGTTCAATGTAAGGCACTTACTCAGCGTACAGAGCACATTTCCTTTGCAAGTCAGTGTAGAGTTCTAGAGCATCATTTTACTTCTTCCAGGAAACTGCTGGAACAATTGTTGTACATCCAATGGGACTTTTTCTGGGAAATAAATGAATTCCTAATTATAGGCTTCAAAGTCCAGTTAAGTGAAGGGTCCTGAAGAGTGTAAAAGACAAGAGAATAATGCAGTGTATTCTGAGGGAGATAAGGAACAGAGTGCTGCTGATAGCTAATAAGAGGAGTTCTGCCTGGGGGCTGTAGAGAGAATTATTTTGCATGGAGAGGGAAGTGACCATGAAAGATATCACAAGATTTTAAGAGGGAAAAGAGCAGCTTCATACTCAGTGGAGCTGAAGGTTGCTATGGAGAACTGTAATCTTATCCCTTCTGTCCTCCCTGTTCTGAGTCATCTCAATCAGTCTTCACTGGTGGTGTTACTTGTACGGTCCTCAGTCATTCCTTAGCGTAACTCAAACTCAGGTCCAAAACTTTGAAATAATTAACTCTTGGTTTTGCTTGCTAATTGTGTCTTCCAGAACTCATCCTATTGGTATGATTGATTATAATATTAACAAGAATTGTAGGAATTTCTGGAGACTAGTATAGGCTAAATTGCATTAACAATTTTAAAAATGATAGAACGATCATATTTCTTCAAAAAGAAACCTTATCTGTCTAAATACTAAGACAGAACTGAACAGAGGAGACAAGCAGAGCAGTGGGGTGGAGAATCACTTGCTCAAGGTCACTCAGGAGTCATCTAATGGCAGTGGGATAAAATACTCTTAGGAGTTCTGCTGCTAGGAGTCATTTGTTTAAAAATATTGCCATGCATTTAAACAAAATGATCTGTAATGGAAGCCTGTCACCAGTGATCTGAGTGAAGTAATTTATTATGTAAGATCCATACAGATAATTTACAACACTTTTTGTGTGCCTTTAATGTATAGTAACTGTAATCATGGAATTGCTTCTGAAATCTCTTTTATGCTACTTGGCACTCCATATGGTAGTTGGATACTGCAGGAAAAAATATCCTCCAGGAATCATTGAGCCAGGCTTTAAGCCAGACAATCTCCTCTAACACTTTCAGAGCAAGCCATACTATAAAAATGTAAATGTAGTAGCAATACTTCTTCTTCACACCATTTTTCAAAAGGTAAATGTAAGTGTTATTCAAACCACAGTGCAGCTTGAGAGCATTTGTAAAAGACGTAAAAAAATCCAAGTTACTCTGTAGGTGGCTTTACACACCTGTGACTGTGAAGTCTCTCTGATTCAGACATATGTCATCCAACCTCAACAGTAGAAAGACTTACAGTAATTGCAACGCTGCACAATTTTCTTTCCTCTTTCAATTCTCCTCCTACTTCTATTTTAGACATCTTTTGTGGCCATTACTGAGGACTTTTCCCTTCCCGAGGCGTTTAGTTAAATTTTACTTCCAGAGAGGTGTGGTTTTCTAGTGTGTTCAGTGGCATAAATGAAGCAGACTACAACATCATATAGCAAGTGAGATAACAGAGATAGAGAGTGATGGAGAAACAGAAAGGAAGGTCAAAACTCAGAAACTAGAATGAGCAATAAGATATACAAATACTGGGAAGGAAGAATTCAAGTGACAAATAAAATTAGAAGGAAAAAAGTGGGATAAAAAATAAAAATAAATGAAATAAAAAGAAACAAAAGGTTCCTTCCTCAAAGAGTGAAAATAGTCTCCTTCTACAACTATGTAGCCATGAGATTGGTGCCTAGGTTTTTTGCTTTTTTAAAAGGGAATGATTAATGTAAATTTGTCTTTCCTGTGCTTCAAGCAAATGGAAAATTATCACCAGATACACTAAGAAATTTTGCTTATGTGAGATCTGGAAAAGAAGGAAAGACAGGAAGGGAAACATTTTCCGTATCAGTTTTCAAATCCCTAGTTTAGACATTTGAATGGTTCTGACCTTTGATCTAGGTGAAGTGAGAGCTTTTATTATCGTTATTTATGTATATGTAAAGCTTTGAGCAGTGCCTAGTTTTAAACTCTGCTGCCAAAATTAAAATGAAGTAGTACTAAGTAATTAGCGTGTTAGTTCTACTGCAGCAGTGCTTTCTGAAGGAAAACACAAATTATATTGAAAAGCTGAAAGGGGTAAGGGGAAAGGGAACTGCCCATTACTCTGCCATCCCTGGCCCCTTTCCCTCATTGTGCCTTTCCCTTCCTCTGGACTTTTAACACTCTGAAAAGTTCCTCTGCTTTCTTCCAGAAGTTTTCATTCTATCTAGATATGTACCACACCTTTCTTTTGTAATCTTGTTTCTTTAGATTTGATGAGAATTTGTGGTGCCTGAGTACATGTAAGAATAATTGAATAAACTTTAAAGGAATATGGAACAACTTACAATTCTAGCAATTGTTATATGTAGATTTTAAACACTCTTTTTTATTTCAAATCTAATTGGATTTGATTTCCTAATAAAGGTGTATACCAGGAATGTCATGCCCTTTATATAATATGCAGTTAATTTTGGTCTAAAATTCCAATGCAACCTCAGATTGACATAAGTCAAAAAAAGAAGAATTTAAAAAAAAAAGAAAAAAAAGAAAAAAAAGGAGGGGTGAGAAGGGTAGAAGGGCAGGGGGCAGGCATGCATGTTTGCACTTTTTTTATCCGCATGTTCTCTATTGAATCCAAAGTATATGTGGAGAACAAGCTGTTTTAATGGTACCACCCTGCTTAGTTTTTCTTCTGTAGCCAAGGAAACTGTCAAGTAGTAAGGCTTTTTTAAGTAAAGTTATGCCGCCCAGGATTTGACGAAACCATTTTTTGATGCAGGGTACATCTAGGTTTCAATAGGCAATATCAATTCTAAGCTTGCAGCTGTTTCTAGGCTTGTTTCCCAAGCATGTTTCCAGCTCAAGTCCTGTTCTGAGGCCAGTTGCAGCCACACATGTATTACCTGTGCATTCCGCTCCTCGTGAAAATGACACAAATTCCAGAAAGGAGCTATGGTGAAAGTAATAAAATCCTGATCTTAATCATCAAGGTATCCAGGCATAAAGTGTGCTGAGACTCAACTCCACAATGAAGCATAGCTGGTGGACTAGGATACTACGAACAAGTGATATGTGACAGTATTCTGTACTACAGCCTGGGTCACACTGTGTCACACTGTGACTTATTGCCTGGGCTTCTAAACTGAAATTTAGTTTGTGGAATCTACCCCAAATACTCCTTTACTAATTCCTGGCACCAGTCAGTTTTTAATGTTTCCTTCAGAGTCTACTGTTTAGCTATATCACTGTAAGAAAGCACATCTCAGATGCTTCAGGTATTTTGAAAGCTACAGAACAGATATTGTCTTAGGAATGGTGTTTTTTCTAGTGTTGTATGCCCCAAAAGCAATTCACAATTCTGCATGCTGTTTTTGATGCGTTTCAAAAAATCAGTTACTTTTAAGTTGCAGATTGTTATTTGCACTTACATGCATACATTAGCTTAAAGTATTAATGTTAACATTAAATACTACCTCAAAATTCATATTTTTCAAAAATTTTCACAGTAGATATAGAAAACTGTTAGCACGAATAGTTGTGACTGTATTTAAATATTTCTAGGTTATCTATAAATTAAGAGCAGAAATTAGACATGAAGAAAAATTCTTTACTCAGAGGTTGGTATGGCACTTGCACAGGCTGCTGAGAAGCTGTGGATGCTCTATCCCCAGAGGTGTTCAAAGCCAAATTGGATCAGGCTCTCAGCAATTTGACCTACTGGGAGGTATCCCAGCCCATGGTAGAGGTATTGGGTGATCTTTAAGGTCCCCCAAATCTAATCCTGTGATACGATAATTTTATTGGGTATTAGAAAGTCCATCTGGAACAAATGAGGTCTGTGAGCCATCTTTGTGCATAATTCTTTCCTTAGTGCACAGTAGGGAATATTCAGCTTCAGTTTTGCTGCCTCAAGGGATTTTCTGTCACTCTGATACCTTTACTTTCTTCTTTTAAAACTTTTTTCCAGTGTTATTTCCAAGAATCAAGGGAATTCTAATGTAATTTTACAGATCTGTAATTTTGCTTTCAACAATATTTGGCCTGTAATGAGTGCAAGCAAAACATTTTATTCTTTCAAGCATTGGGAATATCTTTTTAGGGAACTCATAGGAGTAGCTTTTAATTTGTATGTCCAGTCAAAGCAGATTTGATGGTAGGTGTGTGTCTGAATGTTAAACATGGAGATTTTCTACAAAAGGATGAGAGGTTATTTTAATAAGTTCTTTTATCCATGGTTCCAGAGCTGGGTATTAAATTGTCTGTAAATCTATCCCTAGACATACAACTACCTAGCTTGTTAGACAAACATTTTAAGCAATTATACATCTGAATTAATTTCTACTCACAACTGGATGCATAAAATCATGTCACAAAGGTGACTGCAGGCACAAAGTAAAAGTTGGTTGTAAGGGATTAGCAATAAATGTTTAGCTAAACTCCACTGCGAAGTTTGAAAGGAACTTTAGACTTCTTATAAACAAGTTACAAAAGGAGGCAAGCAATTGTAGAGACATTTGGAAGTACTGTAAATATAGAGGTGGAAGTAACTGGATGAGCAATTTGATATCAAGCTTTAAAGACATCTTGGTGTGTGCTTCATCCAGCCAGGTTTTCTTTCAGAACACGTGGCATGGAACTATGTGCTGTATTCTCATCTGACATAAGTTTGTGCACATGGCTCAATAGAACTACGCATACTTTCAGTAGATAAGGATCTAGCCCAATACATTCTTAACTGCTTAGTTTTTCAATAAAGAGAAGAAAAAGGATGGAGAGCTGTGTTAATGTGAGGAGTTGAGAGTTAACTCCTTAAGTGTAAGAAGTTCACATAGATGACAGTGGAATCAGCTGTGAGAGGACTGGGTTGATGACATTACATACATATATTTGCTGATTAAGAAGAAACAAGGGCAAAAATAAATTATTTCTCTTATTTGTGAAGTAGAGTTTTTGACAGCAGCTAATGGATGGAGAGAATGGTTATTCAGGAAGAAGACAAAATATTAAGCATTCTCAATTGCATTGAAAATGATTTTGTGCTGTTTGATGGTACATTCTTTTTGGAAACAACAGAACAGGACAAGGCTATGGAAATTTATTCTAAGTATTGCTGAGTGCAAAGGCCTTGCTATTTTTGTTGATGTCATGGTTGTCATGTTTTTAGGCCCTTCATCCTACCCTTTTTCCCCTTTTCTCCCTTCCCCCTTTCCCAAGGTGTGTGTTCATGTGTTCCCCTGCCACATTAGTCAGGGAATTGGGCTCAACCAGAACGTAAACTGTTGACCATTCAATGAGGTATTTAGATTGCCCTGTCTACCTATTGCTGTAGCCAGTTTGGAAAACAGGACAAATAGCTTCTCACTTTGACAGGACAAGATATTATATATATTTTATATTATATATATATATATATATATATATATATATATATATATGTAGAATTATATATATATATAAAATACTATTTTGATTGGTGAATCAAAATAATATTTCATCATCATGTGGAAATCCATTTGATAACTGATGCCATAAATATGGTTCTTCTCACATGCTAAAGAAGGATAACAGGGAGAGAGTATCTGAGCCCATTATTGATTCTAAACCATTCTTCTAAAATGTGTAATACAGTTCCATATATCTTTTAGAAACTAATGACATATTCAAATTTAACTAATTTAACTAATGTACACATTAGAGCTCTTAATGCATAATGCTGCACAAAATTAGATGGAAATATAAAATATCAACAAGTTTCAATTTACCACATTTGAGTGATGAATACTCAGGTTCATTATATACTTTCCTTAGCTTATGTTCTGAACCAATTGTCAAAGATTGAAAGTTATTACTAGAGGTTCTTAAGAGGAAAAAAATATGTTACAAAGTAAATAAAATGTCTAAACCAGATGAAACAAAAAAGCACTTAAAAAAAAACAACCTCGTTATCACAAAGAATGCATATAAACCAAGGATGAAAGGATTTCTTTCAAACACAGAGTAAATATCAAAAAGAGGACAGTAATATGCATGTGAATAATGATGAAGTCTGAACAGAAGAGTACGGATGGATTATTGTAATTTTACATTCAAAATTAAATATTCTAGAAATTAAGTTCAGAGAATCACAGAATCCTAAAAACTGGAAGAAACTTCCAGAAGTCATCTAGTTCGACTCCCAGCTCAAAAAGGTCCAACTGAGCCAGTTGCCTGGGGCCCACCAGATTTTGAGAGCTGGAAACTCCACAACCGATCTTTGAAACCTGTTCCAGTGTGTAAACACTGGAACAGCTATCAAATGTGTGTGACTGCATGGCAATTAAGCATGCTTGCCATACTTAGTCTCAAGTGTTGTGTATAGGACCATATGATGTAACTGTCTAATGGAATATGTCCAGACTGTAACACCTGACATTGCATCTTATGTGTCTATGAAAGAATACGCTCTAAAAGCTCTGCTTATGACAATGTTAATGATATATTTCAAACAGAGGCAAGAATGGCATGTATTTGAGATCAAAAGATTTATTGACCCCACTAAGTCTACAGATGCCCGCTTCTGAAAGCTTAAAGATAAAAGAGAATGTATGAGATGAGTAGAAAAAAAGAAATATAGGTTCTGATTTCCAGAAAATAAAAGATTGGTACTGACAACTGTAATGCCATAAATATTATTTGAATGCTCTGTAAAGCAATGAAATAAATATTGCATCATTAATAGATGGGGTAAGAGATCCATAAACAATAGGCTAGGAGGATTTAGAAGAGCTGTATTTCATCAGTCAAACTTCATTGCTTTTTCTGATGCAATTACAAAATTAATGGGCAATGGGAATGATGTAGATCATATATATTTGAATTCTAGTGAAGCGTTTGATATGACATCTTAGGAATTCTCCGTTTAAAAATGTGGTTCAATGCTGCCTTCAGTAAAGTCATGACTATGTAGGCTGTAAACTACCTAAGTGAGGATAAAAATTGGAAATAATAAACAGCAATATATTAAAAGGAGAAATCTAAATGAGTTGTTATTTCTTACCAAGATTTGGAAATATGTAGACTTGTTACTTTTTATATTAGGAAGCTGAAAGTAAAAGTGAAGAATTCACTAATGAAATTGGAAGTTAGTATTACATTGGAAGAAGCGTGCCCATCTTTGCAGAAAAAGATAAGGAAATATTTGAGAAACTATTGATGTGGTATAACTGAAAAAAATGCTCTTAGATATATGAAAGCCTGTTCACCTTGTGGAAATCTTGTACTAGGATTTGCAAGTCATGAGAAGTCAGAAAAGTTAAAAAGATTCTATAATATATTACCATTTGTATATATATAAAAGTGATGTTATGGGAGAGTAACAACAATTTCTCTATAAGTGCATGAAAACAAGTTTCTATTAGTATGCTGAAAACTAGGCTGTAAGAAGTATTGCAAAAACTGTGTCAGGAGGAAAAGGTAAATCGAGAGGCTAAGAAGAATTATGTGCAAATAATGGCTAAAATGGGATAAAGATCAACTGGTTCATTGAAAATTCTTAAAAGAAAGAGATGATATAACATTCTTAGGACAAACTTGCCACATTTTTAATTTATTTTCCAGTGGTGACAGTAATCTTAAGAATCCCAAGAATAGACGTTGTCCAAGAGCTTGTTAGAAAATTTAGGAATAAAAATTAAAGCCAACTGCTTGATTGCAACAAACTATAACTCCTGATACATTCCTGAGAAAAATCCTTTATTAAAAACAATAATAATAATAATAGAAATCACTGCATGTGTCTCCCCATTCTCTTTTCTCTAAATAGGGCCTGTTGTGATAAAACAAGGGAAAATGGTTTCAAACAAAAAGAGGAGAATTAGGCTGGATATAAGAAAAAAGTTTTCTACAACAAGGGTAGTAAAACATTGGAACAAGTTGCCCAGAGAGATGATGAATGTCCCATTTCTGCGAAACATTCAAGGTCAGACCAAATCAAGCTCTGAACAACCTGACCCAGCTGTATAAGTCCCTGTTCATTGCAGGGGAGACTAGATGACCTTTTAAAGCCCCTTCTGACTCAAATGATTCTATGATTCTACCCAATCTAATCATGGAATTATAGAATACCATAATCACTGAATCATAGAAAATGTCTTATTTGGAAGGGACCTTAAAGACTGTCCAGTTCCACTCCTATGCTTGGTACAGGGCTGCCCAGAGCCCCAGCCAACCTGATCTTGAGCCATCTCCAGGAACAGGGCACCAAAAACTTCTCTGGGTAGCCTGTTCCAGTATTTCATTGCCTTCTTAATAAAGAATTTCCTTTTAATACCTAATCTAAATCTCTCCTCTTCTAATTAGAACTGATCCTGTATCACTTTGCTAACTGAGCTCTTGAGTTGTCTGTTGCATTTTTATCTGCATTTTCTACTTTTATACTGTGTGACTGACTCAGAACCATGCAATTACCCACAACTAACTGCTTAGAATATTCCCTCTTTCCTAAGAGTGCAATTAATATTCTAAAATGTAGCATGCATGCAACAGTAAGTTAAGGCCTTTTGAAGCTTTTCCAGTAGTTCTCATTTTGGTATCTATAGTAACACTCGATCTTCTTGCAAGCAAAAGGGGAAAAAAATCTTATTTGTGGAGCCAAAGAGTTATTGTTAGACTAATCAAAAACTCAACAGGCTAGTCAAAATACAAGAAATATCTATTATTGGTAAAATTACAATACTACAAGCAATCATAGTCCAGTTCAATACGGAAGCGTTATTATACAGGTAAAATTGTACAAAGGCTTCCTACCATCTACCTCTTTTACCTGGTGTTACATTCTCCATCCATTATCCCTCTGGGTCATATGTGAATGGTGTTCTGTCTTTCTCAGGAAAAATGAGGGAGCAGGGTACAGAGAAACATCAGCATCCTGGGGCATTACTAGGAGAAGAGTGTTGTTCAGGTTGGACACTGCTACCTTCTTGGTGCTGAGTATATTTGGTGGTTGTTGCTGTTTTTTATGTGGGTTTTAAAGTAATCTACTCACATGCCCTTTCTTTTCTTTGATTCCCAATCAATCATTTTTGTTAGCTACACTACTGACTTTCCTTGATTTATACAGTCACAAGTAGTGACCACTGATTGACTATGAATAGTTGTTATTGGAATTTGTGGTTGTGCTGAATGCATTATCTGAAATTTGTCTTTCTTGTGTAGGACTTGTAGTGCCCCATGCCTGCACTCTCACACATTACATTTTTATTCTGCAGTCCCAGAAAGTTCCATTCACACAAATAATGACTTTTTATTACTGTAAGATACAGCTAAACCAAAATACATTCAGGCTGCTATATAACTGCTGTCACAGGTGAAATAAATCAATGTGGGGAGACAAGTCCTGATTCCCCACACTGTCAGGACAATACAAACCTTGTGGCATTTGCCATTAATGGCATATTCATTTTTTATTGAAAAATATATTTGCCATGAAAGAATGTACACTCCATACTTCAGCCTAACACATTGCAGCCTGGGTTACCAGGCTGATAAAGCTTGTTTGCTTTGCCTGACAAACTAAATGACAGCACTTCTAGGAAAGCTTTGTTAGCTTTGCATAAGATATAGCAACTGTTATGCTGTCACCAAGTTCCAGAAATATATCTGCTTTATAAAAAATAAGTGCTACATAAAAGTGCTTTAAAAACTCCACATCATAAAGAACAGTAAGCTGCCAGTTTATTAAGGAAAGGACACTAAAAGCTGAAGAAAAATTGAAACATTACTGGATGGTGAATGCTGAGATATCTCTTTCTATCTTATGCAGTCAATCTAATGTTAGTATCTAAAAGGAAAACAACTTTCAGGAGCACCAAAGACACCCATGTTTTCCCATCTGACACTCGTAAGTATTGTTTATAAGCTGATACTTAAGATCTGGTTCTTCACATCTTTATTTCAGTCATGTGTACTATCTAGTGAACTGTTAAAATGCAAATTATAAGTTTTAAAAAATGAGAGAGAAATGTCTGTATAGTCCATCTCATCCTTGTCCTTCATACAACTGTCAAATACAACTATTATTAAATTGCCAGCTCCACCAATGGTAAAAAGAATTTTTCAAGAACGTATTTGCATGTGTGTCTTTTAAATACCATATTCCATATTCATCAGCTTTGTTATTCTAGTACTGAAGGGCAGTTACAAGTGGCAATAGCTAGGATTTTTTTAATATGTGAACGCAAATGATCATTGCTATCTTTTCACAAGACTATGGACTTCAGAGTAATAAACAGATATGGCTCCCTGTAGAAGGTAATTTTCTTCCTCCAAGCCAATATCACTACATCTCTGTTAGATCCTTATCTTGTGGGACTTGTTTGGGACAAATTTCAAGTGGAACCAAATCAGTCCATTGATTAATAGAATAACTGTAAGTGGAAAATCCATATTGCCTCCTTTATCAATGCACTTACTTAGAACATTTTCTCCTTAGGAGCAAGTGTTTTAGCTTTCCTTCATATTCTATATGCATAATGTCTCCAGTTATTAAATATTGGAATTCAGTAATGTCTGACAGAACCCTGGACTTTTCCAATGCCTCAAACTAAATGAAAGAAGCAGAAATCATAATAATAATAAAAAAAAAGTAAAAATTTCATATAGGAAGAGCAAAATGAAAGAAAAAGGCAGTTAGCTTATTTTTAATCTATATCAATAAAAGAAAAAAAACACAGAATCATTTGTTTCTTCATATCAGGAAAGTCTTCCAAAGCTGTTGAAACCACTGAGGAAACACAAAAAAAATATGATTTTCTTCTTGTCATAAACCATTCTTAGTGCTGCTGGAGAGAATGACATGAATTTAATACCATTCTCCTAAAACCATTTGAAGACGTTATTGTATTTCTCTTGCTTCTGAACTGTTCTAAAAAAAAAAAAAAAAAAAAAAAAAAAAACCTATGATGATGGAGAATATATGACTACCTTCAGAGCGAACCGGTTGCTTTCACTGCTGACAAGAGCAGCATATTATCTGTAACATGTTGTAGGTAAATAGCAATTGGTTTAACACATGGTTTTATACAAGCTCTATAGTTCAAAATCCTAGTGAAAGATTTACTAAAGAGAATTTATTCATTCTTCTTCTTGTACCACATGCTCTTGAACTGAAAGTACTCTCTTGTATCTCACCCCTTCCTAACTGTTCTAGTCCTTCTTTGAGGATTGCCACCATCTTTGCCTTTATTCCTGCAGGAACCCTAAAGAAACCTCAATACCTTTTTCTTTTTTCTTTTTTCTTTTTTCTTTTTTCTTTTTTCTTTTTT
>NW_024962252.1:20975747-21159592 GCF_019238085.1 Lagopus leucura
TTTTTCTTTTTTCTTTTTTCTTTTTTCTTTTTTCTTTTTTCTTTTTTCTTTTTTCTTTTTTCTTTTTTCTTTTTTCTTTTTTCTTTTTCCTTCCCAGTTCTGTTCTATATATGCATCAGTGTTTAAAATATTGCTTGTATTGAATAGAGCTTGTTGTAACATTTTTGTTACTGCAACATTATTTAATGTTGTAAAAGAAAAAATATGAAAAAATATGCTTTCAAATCATAGCGTATTTGTGTGTGTGTGCTTGTGAGCATATGCATATTTCTTAAAAAGGTAATTAAATATTGTAGCACTTTCATTGGGTGACAGAGTCCTCAGAAACAAAGAGCAAAGAGTCAGAAGTAGGTAAACAAATCTTTGAAAGACATCAGTGAACAGTCCAGATTCCTATGTAACAGTCCAAGGGTCAGTAATGAAGAAAATCCTGGAGCACATGGGATTGAAAGCAATAAGATTCCATAGAATCTCCATAGCTCCCATGTAGTACACTTAGACTGTGGAAGGCCTGTGTTTTCTTGCACAGTGAATACTCCATACTGATCAGAACAGTTAGGTTATCAGTTTATCAGTGATATAAATAGTTGATTAGAGTTCCAATGAGGACTATATGACTGACTTCTGTACTCAAGAAGAATATGCTGGGTATCTAGACTTCATCTTCACAAGGGCATAATCACTGTCATGAGTATGATGTGTATGGATACAGCACATAAAAAAAAAAAAAAAAAAAAAAAAAAAAAAAAAAAAAAGTAAAAGAGAAGTTCTGAAAGAGAAATTAAAGAAATGTAGGCTGAAGGTGATAAATTCAATTGTAAAAAGGTTAACAATGTTCCCCACTTCATTCATGTGTTGTAGGAAAGCATATCATACGTGAAGAACCATCTACATTTCCTATAGGATGATTTAGAACTAGTAAAGCACTTAGACTGAATCCGCTTTAAAGACATAGCTTTCCCTAAACTGAAACAGGTTAGGGTGTTTTTCAAATTAAAATGTTTTAGTGAATGTTAAATGTAGAGGAAATTATCAAATAGAATAGTGTATTTAATAAAGGCACATACCTGAAAAGTAAAGTTAAAGCTGGCTAGCAAAGGAAAGAAAAAAAAAAGAGTAGTAAGGTGAAACTAGCCAAGCAAATGTAAAACCAATGGAAATCAAATGAATAGGTAGTAAAATAACACTGGAGATATCAGAGGTTCTACGTAAGTGTTGAAAGCCTACAAAGTAAGGTGCAAGAACTGAATTGGAAGTTTCTATGTAAGTATGACAGAAATATGATGAGAGAAACATAATTAGTGAGATAATGTAAAAGCAGGATTCACTATACCTTATAATGTACAGATGTGTTACATTTGCTGTAGTAAATTATATAATAGAATCCCTATAAAATTAACTTTCATGCCTGAATAGAAAGAACATGATATTAAGGTCATGTTGTTAATCAGCCAAATGAGGTGGTGGCAGAGACTCTGAAGTACTCTGAATAACTAGAAATACTGCACAGACAGAAAACAATAATGGAAGATGAGAGGGCACTTAATAAAATTATCAGGTAAGAGGTTTAAAACAAGCAAAGCACTTTTTCACTTAGTATGTAATTAAATTGTGTAGCTGAAAGTGCTGGATGTTCTGGAAGCCAAAAAATCTAAATGAATTCCAGAAACCTCTTAGGCATGTTTGCTGATGACAGGTCTTATGAGAGCTATTTAGTATTTGGAGAGTCCACATGCAACCTCCATGTCCTTGACACATCAAAGGATTTCCAAAGATGTACCTCTGCAGTCTTGCCTTATTCCTGTGCTCTTTTCCTAAGTGCCCTGCTATGCGGCCCCAGCATAGAGTGCACTATGTAAAATCAGGTTTTGTTCTGTTCCGCTACAGTAGTGTTGCATTCTTGCAACTGTTGTATAAGAGTCCTTCTAAAGGGCTTCTTATCTGCATTATTTATTTTTCTGCTTTAGTTACAAAACTACTTTGTTTTCAACAAACAGAGCCTTGTTGATTTTGGTTTGGCTGTCCTCTTTTTTTCCCCACAACTAGGGTAATGTTCACAGAGAACTTCATCTTGTTTGATTCTAGTGCCATAAAAGTATTTGTTAAAAATGAGTTTGATTATTTAGCTAGTGTGGGGGGTGATCTCATTTGGAGGGAAGGAGACTGGCCTGGTGCACAAGTGCTCGAGTGAGTGACTGTAACATTCGTGTTGATAGCCTGTGAGGAAGAAAAGTGTTGTCAGAGATACTTCATAGATTTGCAGGGTAGAAAAATGACTTGGGGCTCTGCTTTGTTACTCTAAGTCTTTGCAGCAAGAGGATCAACACAAAATATACTTTGTTTAACCACAGTGAAACATAAATCCTCAACTGTAGCTTCAAAGCTTGTGTCACTTGTATGCTATGGTTGTGCTGCATTGTTGTGGTAGTAGAGAGCAGCTGTAAGAACATCTACATTATATTCAGCTATGTATAAGGGTTGATCTGAACGTAATGCCTCATATTATAAGTTGGCCCATGACATCAGAGGCAGATGCTGGTGGTGTAACAGTAGAAGTTGAACCTTCCCACCAATATTATATGTTGTTGCCATGTGACAGATGGCAGCAGAGGGGCGATCTGACACAATGGTGTCTGACATGGAAGTGTGTATGAAACAAATGTGTGCCATTGAATTTATCCATGCAGAAAAAAAATGTGCCCGTTGACATCCATTGGTGCTTGTTGAACATTGATTGGAGACAAAATAGTGGATGTGAGCACAGTGAGACGGTGGATGGTGCATTCTAAAAGTGATGGTGGGTCGCCTCTGTTGGTGCAGATTTTTACAAGTGTGGCATGGGGGCTCTTGTTCATTACTAGCAAAAATGCATAGTAAATGGTGGTCCCTGTGTTGAAAAAGTGTTCTGTAGCTGAGAATTTTTCTCTATCAATTAGTGTTATTGTGCTTTCTTTTTATCTGCTGTAATTTTCAAGGAAATAGGTAGTAGATATTACTTTTTGGTGTGTCCTATGTACAAAGTAGATGAAATGCACCACTGAATCTCATTCTGTTTTGCTGTGAGTAAAGAACATTTGCATTTTTAAACTGTTAAGAGCTACTTAAATTCTGTGAATGAAGATGCTGAATTTGGCTCCAAACCACTGCAGTAGACAACTGCTACTTCCACATGCCTGCGAAGTTGTTGTCTTTGTGCTCAGAGAAGTAGAGAAATCACTCTTCAACAAAGATAGCAAACGACCTCAGGAATAAATCTCTCTATATCTCAAAGCCTTTAAGAACATTGGCACTCCTGCTGTGCAGTACAATACATGCAGTGCTTTCCAGGAAGCAACGCATTTTGCAGTTGCCTTCACAACAGAGGGAATGTTAAAATGTATTCTAAGAAAGAACTAGGTTTATTTACAGAGGTGTAATTATTGTATGGGGAAAGTAACTCTCATGTATAATAATTTGTGCAAGTAGGAGACCACATTCTGCTCTGTTAAATTTGTCAGTGTGGCTATAGTAGATGTATGTATCACTGAACTTATTTCAGCTGTAAATGTATTTTGACAGAAAATATGGTTAATTCCCTTAAAATCAGATTTGATTTGGCTGACACTGCTTTAGATTATCTCAAAGTTATTGAAGGCTAACATAAATTCAAAATAACTATACTGAATTATATCAATCATATGAATGCACCTTCCTGTAAGATTTTATCAAAGTAATTAGTAATTGAGTATGTACAATATTTATTTAAAGTTTTAATGATAAAAGATGAGTACAAAATTTAGACACTAACAAACATAAGCAGTATTTGCTGCAGAACTGTGTATTTCACTTTTCAGCAAAAGCATTTTCTCATATCCCAAGTACAGTGGAGCAGAAAGTGTGTCACAACTGTTAGAACAGGAGCCAAATTTGTAGCTCCTACAGAAGGAGCAAAGGAGCAGACAAAGATCTTTAGTTTGCATAAAAGAAAGAAGATTGTGACAAATTTTTTTTTTTTTTTTTTTTTTTTTTTTTTTTTTTTTGTAGTCCCGACTGAACATCAGGGAGATCACGTGTAATTTAATTTCTGTCAATTACCTGTTGGTGTTGTTTGGGTCACAGTGTGCTTTTACTTGGCAAATTGAGTGTCATCTTAAATGTTTGAAGGCTACAGTGAATCTCTTTTGAGTACAGCATTAAAAACAGTCTGCATGCAAGAAAACTTGGTTAAAATGCTGCAGTAATGTCTGTAACTAAAAGCAGGTTATGCTACTATTGTTGCAGTCCAGACAGCTTTCTACTACAAAGCACCAAAATGTGGAAGGACAAAATACAGCTCATGCTAGAATTTGCCATTAGAAGTTTGTTGTAACTAGATATCTTCAGATTATTTCCCCGTGGACATGAAGTGAAATAGCTTGCTCTTTTTGCCTTTGTGTGAAGAAAAACTCAGTCTCCTTCTGTAGAGTGTACATCACTGTCAAAAAGTTGGATTCTGCTGCTCTGAATCTGAACTCTGCAGATTCACAGGGCCGAAAAGCCACTTTTTCAGTGGGTGAAATTGCAGCCAGTCACAGAGGAATGATGGAATGGTATCCAATTACAGCTTTCTGCTAAATGCATCTTGTTACACGGTTGTTCTATAAAAGCTACCATGTATGTGTTGCTAGTTTCACCGTAAAGTGTTGATCTGCAATGTCAAGTTATCAGTCCATGATTATTTTGTTGTATTGTTTTACTCCGTTTCACAAAATATTTTTTTTTTTTCCTCATGGAAGGAAATGGTTCACAAAGGAAAAAAAAAATAGCAAAGGGGGTTGCAAAACACACTACCCGTGTAGTACCGTGAAGGAATGCATGTTACTGCAAAGTACAAGGTGCCTTCGTATTTAAAATAGTCCCACTTTGTGGGGTAGTCTCACAAAAGCCACCAGTTTGCTTCCCAAAAGCTCTTATGTCTCAGTTACATAATGACATATGAGTCAAATTGGGACCACGGGTGTGTTCAGAGGATGGACAAGGAAGGAGACTTAGTTATCGAAATGGGAGGAGAAAAAACACAAATATATATTTGAAAATACAAACAGCTCTTACTGAATAGGATTAATAGAATTTTGGTGGGAAGGCATGTTCAGTGTCAGCATTGGTACATCTCCTTTTCATACTTATATGATTCACCTGAGCATAGGCTAGAAGCCAACATTTCCCTCTCAAGTTTGGGACACTACCCGTTTCCTACCTTCTAGTTAAAAATGCCAGTGAAACTTTCCTGTTTTCTATCTCACTGTTTTTTTGAGTCTTTTGCTTAATCCTAGAGACTGGGAGGCTCTGCTCCATAATTCACAGAATTCGCATAATTCCAGCCAGACAACACAACTTTCCTGTTAAAACCAGTGTTTTAACTCAGGAGCTAGACTGAAAAAAAAAAAAAAGAAACAAAACAAAACAAAACAAAACCCTTCTTGAGAATCATTTTTTTCGGTAAGTTTTCCACCAACTACTTTTTTTTTCCAGACAGATTTTTCCAGCATTTTCAACCTTCAGAAGGAAGGAGTTTCAGAATACTGACAGTGACTTGAGACCGTAAAAAGAAGGGGAAAAAATGTAACCTAAACGCTTATTTCCAAGCATCATTAATCTCAACCTACTTCTGTCTGTTTGACAAAACTGCAGACAGTGTAGTAATAGCTTGAGTAGGAAAATCCTCGATTAACTAGTGAAGTTAATTGGGTGTTTGTATAGCATTTGGTGCTCTAAAACTTTACTGGATGTAATTTTGATCAGTTTGCTAATAGGAAAATATGTTTCAGCTGGAGGTGTTCCAGAAAACCTCAATATAGTTAATAAAAAGATAGTGAAAGAAATATGAAAAAGGTAAAGAAATTCATGTGAGTATTTTGATATCTTCCAAGCATTGTACATTCACTGGATTCTGGCTCTATTTCTGTTCCTTGGTCACAACCCCATTTATATAAATCACTGTGCTTCTTCAGTAGGATCCTAATAGATATTGGAGAGAGATTGAGTATACAAAGTCGTGCATGATAAATACACTAATTCTACAGAGTCTATTTTTAGCAACAGTTGGAATTTTCCTTTATCATATTGCTTTGAAATAGCTTAGATTTCCCTATCATCATTCAGTTTGCTGTGACCATTTATTTTCTACTGCCAGTGCTGTGCTAGTCCAATGACTCCATAATTTCTAAGCTATTGATTTGTCTGAAATCTGATTCAACCTGTTCATGGTTATCTGGAATGCTCCAAAAATAGTTCACAAAGATTCATTACTGGCCTCTCTGACACAAAATGTCTTGGAGAATAACACTTCCTAGTCAACAGGCAAGTTAGTCTTCAGAGTTTTGGGGATTTTATTTTTTTAATCACAATAGAAGTACTCACTGGAATAGCAAAATGTTAGCAAAATGTTTTTTAAAATGAATTTTCTAAATAAAACTCTGTATGATGGGGCCTTGGCTCAACAAGGTTTGCCGTGTATTGCTTCTCCAGATAAATTAGATTCTTAAATGAAAGTTGAATCAACTCTGAACAAAAGCTAATCAGCATGTTAATTTAAAAAAAAAAAAAAAGAAAAAGAAAAAAGAAATTGCACACTACAAAAGAAGGTATTTTAAAAAACTAACTGCCTTATTTTGTGAATATTGAATGATTTGTGCATGTGTCAGCAGATGGATTAATTACACCAATGCATGTAAATGAGTATTTATATGCACACAGGGAAAAGTTACTACTGACTGCAGTGGAATTTGCTTTGATCTTCAGCAGTCTTGTGTTATACATATTTACCAGGTCAAGTACAACTTTCAGATGTGCGGTGTTTGTGCTTGTACTCCAGAAGGTTAAGTTAATCAGGATAGACATCAGTAATAAAAATGAGCAAAATGAAATTCTTCTCAGCTGCTTCATTCACAGTCATGTTTGGAAATACTAGGCTAGTTCGTAATGGTCAGGAGCGCAAAATCAGCGCTGATTAATTGTAAATCGTGAGATGGATCTTCAGATAAATTTAAAGAGCCAAGTGAATTAAGATTCAGGTCGCTCAAGAGCCGAGTCAGATGAAGTTTCTGAAGGTCTAAATATCTACCTGCTTGCAGGGATTAACCTGTGGAAATGGACCTTCTTCTGTTGTACAAATGTGCCTATTACAGGGGTTGTTCTGGACGTAATGCCTCATATTTCATGATGTTGGCCTTCAACATCAGAGGCAGATGTTGGTGGTAGTAGAGATTGCACCTTCCCACCAATATTCTGTTACACTTTATTGCCAGATGGCAGCAGAGGAGCAGTATGACAAAATGTTGTCTGACATGGAAGCACAGATGAAGTAAAGTTGTATCATTGGATTCATGTAGAAAAAAAATGCACCCATTGACATTTATTGACAACTGCAACAGTGGGCCACCTCCACTGGTACAGATTGTTACAAGCACGGCAAGCAGGTTCTTGTTCACTGCTGCTCATTGCTGATGAAAATGCATAGTAGCGGTGATTGGGTTGTAAAATCATGTTTTGTAGCTGAGAATTTGCTTTATCAAGTACTGTTGTTGTGCTTTTTGTATCTGTCTTATTTCCATGGAAGCTACATAGGAGGCATTACTTTCAGAGCAACCTAAGTACTTCAAAGAGGTCAGGCCTACGTAGTTCCATCTTGTCAGTCACACAGTTATATTCTCACTTTGATTCAAGTGTACCTAAATTTTTATTACATTTATTGTAAAATTTTATACAAGAATTATAATATATGTTAATTTTAAACAGATCTTCACCATACTTATATTGCATGTATTATGAACAAAATAAAGATATTTTTATATTAGTGTTTCAATTACACAGGGGAAACAGGTGAGTCATCAATATTTAGGTTAGCAGAAATAAAGCACAACTCTGGCAGACAGACAGGAGGAAAGGAAAGAGAGAGTGAGTGAGGCTAAAGGCAGACTCAGAGCGATATGGAAGGCTGGATTATCTCCAGACACAGCATGGAAATCACTGAGCATAACATTGACAAAATGCACTGTACTGTGTGCTGATGTACTAGAGGCAAGACTGAAAACCTGTCTCTGTGGGAAAAATGTCCTACACAGTAATTAATGAGGAAGTAGTCAGGAAGAAAAGAATTTTCAAAGTAGTGATGAATTTCTGTGTTAAACCAAACTTTACTGGCTCTAAGATTACATGTTACAACCAAATTTAAGATTGTGCCAATTAAATTAATATAAAATCTTGAACCAGAGAAATAACATTTTAACTCTACTGTAAGCTTTTGAAAGTAGGAGTCTATTTTACTTCGATGCTTTCTGCATCACCGATGCTTTCTGTATCACCAAGAAACTGTCTTCTGTTCATTTTTAATATATTCAGGGGATACTCAGAGTATATGATAGAGACTATACTTCTCAGTTCACTTAGATCATACAAAAGTCTATAGACAAGAGAACGCACAGTTTCAAAATGAAAGTGGCTGTAAATAAATGAAGGGACGCTTCCAGGTTGGTAGAAGTGAAAGCTTCTCTCAGATGGGAGAAATGTGCAAGGGAGAGAACCTGGAAAAGAAGTACTGAGGGAATGGCAGGGCAACTAAAAAGGAGGTTCACAATTCTAATCATTCCAATTAGAAATTGGAATTAAGAAAGGGAAGAAATAAAGAATGTAATTATGAGTCTTGGCCTGATCCTGAAACCTTTGGCATTTGGGAAATGTATTATAAATGTATATACAAGAGGAAATCTAATTTCTTCAAAAAATTGAACCTTCTCATTGACCTGATATGGTTTCTCAAAGGTTCAAAATCAGTAGTGTATTATACTCTTAAGTCCTTCATTAACATATTCAGGTTCATTTCTGAATCAGTTTTCCCCCATAAAAAATGAAAATGAGCTCAGCACAACCATTCTCTTTTTAGTATATGCCTTGAGCCTTGAGCATCTCAGGAATTCACTGTTGAATAGAGTGAGAATACCTGTTCATTCCATGTTATTTGTCTGCTTCCCCTGAAGCCTATACTTTTGCAGGTCATATTGATAGATTGCTATGATAAAGGGGGAAACTAGAAGCCAAATTACTGAGCAAAGACACGAGCTGAATGGAAATATGCTCTAAATTTCCAGCATTATTGAATGATTGATTGAATTGAATGTAAATCTCTTCTCTCCATACGGTCTTTTCCACTTCTTAAGTGAAAATACTGGCCTCACTTACAAAATTATTTTGAGATAAACTGTTTCAAAACGATGTGTTATTTTTCCTCATTTTAGTGGTTTCAGTCATGTGTTGATAATGAATTTAATTTAAAATCTTTCTCAGCTTGTTTCAATAGCAACTTATTTAATTAGCTATAAACTAGCTTTACTCAGTGATCATTTTCTTCTGATCAGAGTTATCTATAGCCTGCTTTGCTTGCTTTGTCTTTTATTTTTCCAAACCTTGCTCACAGCCTATAAAGGGAGAAGAAACTTAGTTGGAGAAGTTACTAAGTCAGTGTTCCCTGAGTAGATGTAATATTCTGAACTACAGATGCAGGCAGAGCAAATAAGAGCAGAACATTCAAAAGGTTCATAATCAATAGTGCAAGAAATACAGGAACTCCAAAGAAACTGCTGAAAGTACAGTTAGGTGGGGCTCAAAAGAGATGAAGAAGCTGAAGATATTGACTTTCTTGAGTATCTCAAGAAGGATCAATAATATTCAGAGATACATGGAGACAACATAGGACAGGGGGAAAAAAAAGAGAGCTTCTGATGAGAATCATATGGTAAGGAACACATAGGAGAAATTTTCAGTGCAAAGTATGGACCAAAGCTGAGGCTTAAAAATCATCAAACGATATATTTTTCAAGAGCTAGTCAGGGAACACCAAGGACAAGAGACCTCTGGTTGTGCTTAAAAAGAGGGTAGAAACTAAAGAGTCAAATATGTATGGTTTCCAGAAGGAGGAAAATGGTGGCAGTTCTACAGAAAGAAAAAGGATAAGCGAAAGTTAAATGGTAAATTCATAATATAGTTCAATGTGTTGAGGTATTAATGTACAAAATAGAAAATATAATCTTGTTGATTGAAAAGTGATATATTCCAAACAAAACTGAGCCTGAACTAGTTCCAGCAGACACAGGGAAGGATCGGAAAAGTAGTACAGAGTTGTCACTTTGCCACTGAGAGCAAATCAGGCCTTGTACTGCAATATTAAATATATTTTATCATTTTATTTTCACTACAGAATATCTTTGATCTGTGATCATGTCGCTGACGTAGTGTCACTCAATCATGTATAGACTTGTTTCTCATATTTTGAGAGGATTGAGACCAATATACAACACTTCTTTCCCAACAGCAAGATAAAAAAGTGCTTTTGTTCGCATGTATGTGAAAATGTGCACATAGAAAATGTATGTCTATCTAATTATTAGAGGAGGAAAAAAAAGAATCACTGACAAGGCTGATTTACTGAACTAATTTTATATTTAATACAAGTAATGATAAATGAGTGATTCTATAAATAACGAAAAACTGAGTTCTAAGCTGTATTCACAGGCAGAGAGGTTTTCTGTAGCTGCACCTGAAATGTTTATGCATGCTTTTGTAATATGTGCTACTTACTTCAGTATGTCTTCCGTCTTTGCAGGGAAGAAACTTCTTGACTTGCTTATATTTTTAAGATTGAGGTCTTCCATAAATGAAAGCATAGCATTTCAGTGTCTTAGGATCACTCTCCACCACACTTACTGATTTGAAATTATTGTAATGCTTTACTTTTTGTTATAAGTGTCTTTGTAAATGGTAGGGATTCTGAGCTTGCAAATGAGAAAATAACTTTAAATTATTGGTGTGCGTCACATTTTTAGGAGACCTTCATTCTTCCAAATTAGAATTCCAATTTGTGAAGCGCTCCACTAACTTTAAATTGCTGTGTACTCTAGATCCAAATCCTAATCTCTCCAAAGTGGAAAGCTTATAAAACTGTTGAAACCCTTTAATAATTCTGAATTAGATTTCATACATGACTAGAATATTTTAGTATTATTTTAAGTGTTTAAATCATCATAATATGAATAAAAAAGCAACCTGAATCATCTGTGTAAATATAAGCTCAATTTTTAAGCTCGTGCCATTGATTTCTGATTTTTATCTCTTTATATCTTGAATTTATAGCAGTGTTATGATAAATGCCTTCTGTTTAGTTACTGTGAATGTCAAAGTATTGTGGAGAAAAATTGCTCTTTGTTCTGAAGCTTTTAGCAGCTTTTTGGAAGGGATGCTGTCTTCATTTGTTGCCACATACCATATATGTGAAGAGCTTGGACTACTTGCAGGTTATTAAACTTCTGTATATATAGCCCACAAAAAAACAGCTGCGGTTATCATTGACAGAAGCGGCTGTTGATCTGCTGTGGTAGGCTGTGAAAGCCAGAAGCAGCAGCTGATCTGCACTTGGAGAGCCAGCTGTTCTCCTTGTTCTTCCTTTTACGTATTTTGCAAGCTGGTTTTAAAGGATTTACAGTGTAAGACTGGGTTATTTATGTGCATGATTTCTGTTGTCCATCCCCAGCCTGTCTGGGATTATGGAGGCCTAATATGCAAGATAAAGTGATTATTCATAAAACAAGGATAAAGTTTGAGAATATAGACACTCAGCACAATTTTGTATCTTTTTATGTAAAATCATTGACCCAACATTTTCTGGACATTTTGCAAACCAGAGACTGGAGCAGCATCCCAACCAAAGCCAAATTTTTTTTTAATAACAACAAGCCTCCCTAATTCCATAGTGAACCACCTGAGTCCTTTCAAATGTGAGACAGCAAAAGAGAAGTCCATATCCACACTTTGATGGTTTGATATACTGACACCTGAATTTGATATTATAGGCATAATATAAAAATCAACAAGAATATGTCAAATTGATCAAAAATTAATTCACATAGGTATATATTTCCATGCTCACAGAACAGAAAAGTAGATCAGTGAGCTTCTCTGTATTTAAAGTTAAGAATAATATATTTTTCCTTAACCTTTAAGGGTAATAGAGAGGAGATCAAAACGTGGCTTTAATTTTTTAAGAAAGGCTGCATTTACTGGTACATCCTGTTTTGCAGTGATCCTTTGATGCCAATCACCTTAATCAGCCGGCTAAAATCAGTTCAAGCTTGTTGTGCATAAATGAAGAGGTACAAACAAGTAAAGCAAAGCACACCAGTGAAACTGGTTCAATATGTTACAAATAAAATTAACAAGCATTAGGCTTATCAGCCAAGCAAATAGAATTAAAAGTGAAAAGCAGGTGCCTTGGTATGGAATCCCAAAAATGGATTTGTATTACTTGTGTTGACAAGAAGTACTTCAATCAACAGGATTACTACCTCTTCTTGATCCAGATAAGGGGGCATTTCTGTTAAATCTTCCTTTAAATGAACACATTTTTATTATCTTAAAAAAAAAATAAAAATCATCATCTCTAACTTAAAAACAAAAACTGCTTAACTCTGAATTCAAACTCTTAAAATGAGCAAGTGATGTGAAGGTAGTGAATTATTTTCCTCTTGGAGTATGGGGGAAAACTTCTCTCTCAGGTGTATAGTCCTTCTTTCAAGTCTGTCAGGCTCCCAAGCAGTTCTAAAATGCCCGTGATTGAATTAAGACTGTGGATGGCCCCAAACTACTGTAAAGATAAATCCTGTGATGCTGATGTTACTGCATTTTCCTGTTGAGAGTAAAGCCCACAAATATCCATGTAAAACATGTTTACGTGTTTTTCAAGGAAAGCTTGTCATCTAGGTCTACTGGATGAAAGTAGTTCCACTTTTATGTTTCTGGAGATCCCAGCTTCTTTCCATGACTGCACGTGAGCAGATTCGCATAGTCTGTTGGCTTTATCCCGAAGTCTTACAGTCAAGGGTCTAGTTGTAGCTGTGGATTTGACCCAGACAATCTTTCTGTTGAAATCCTGAGCTAGCTGACATCCTTATCACCTCTGAAGAAGAAGGGCAGCATTTGTATCACTTTTAACACTGCTCTGCTGACCTGCCAGCCAGATTGCCAGCACAGGCTGGCTATCTGCCATCATCAGTCTGTCTGAACAGGAATCTCTCTCTGTGACACAAAGAAAATCAATGCATTAGTCAGTAGGATATGAGAATTTACATTCAGGGTTGATTTTTTTTTAATTTATTTATTTTTTCCCTCATTCCCAGCTATGTTAAGAATATAAGAAAACAACAGATTGGCCATGAGCCAACAGTGTGCCCTTGTGGCCAAGAAGGCCAATGGTTTCCTGCGTGCATTGAAAAGAGCATGGCCAACAGATTGAAGGAAGTGATCCTCTCCCCTTGCGAGGCCACATTTAGAGTCCTGTATTGAGTTCTGGGTTCCCCAGTTCAAGAAGACAGGAAACTTCTAGGCAGAATCGAGCAGAGAGCCACAAAGATTATGAGGGGTCTGGAACATCTTCTTTACGAGGAAAGGCCAAGAAACCTGAAACTGTTCAACCTGGACAAGAGAAGGCTGAGAGGGGATCTTATCACTATTTATAAATATCTAAATTATAGGAGTGAAACGAATGGGACCAGGCTTTTTTTCAGTGGTGTGCAGTGACAGACAAGGGTCTACGGGCACAACTGGAATGCAGGAAGATCCATACAAACACAAAGAAAAACCCCTTACTGTATGAGTACTGGAACAGGCTGTCTAGAGATGTTGTGGAGTTTCCTCTGGAGATATTCAAGAGCTGCCTGGAAACTTTCCTATGCAACCTATTGTAAAGAACCTGCTTTTAGGGTTGGACTTGATGACCCCCATGAGGACTCTTTTAACACGTACAATTCTGTGATTTTGCAGTCCTGTGAAAATGAGCAAAAGAAACTTGATGACTAGTGGGAGAAGGAAGTAATAAGCACAATAAGGAATATGTTGCTAAAGCAACGTGGTGCAATTGTTTTTGAAAGTTTGAATCTCACATAAAGAAATCTCATCCTAAATCTAAAGAATCTCATCCAGAAATCAATGTGGTATCTCCTCAAGAAATCAGTAGACCTTATGTGACCTCAGACATGAAAAATACATGTTGTACTTTTTCATAATAGATCATCTGAATAAGCTGTTCCTGTCTTGTAACATGAAACGAGAACGTATAATCGGTTTACCTTCCTTCATCTAGAACTGTAAACTCTCATATATTATCAGAAAGGACTGTAGATGTTAAGAAGGTTGGAAATTAAGTCTGTGCTTTTTCTGAAGACAGTGGAAAAGTAACTGAGTCCTCTGAGTTAAAAACTGCCAGTGGCTATGCTGATCATTGATACTGGCTGTGTGTTATACTGGATTAGAAGGCTAGTGTCTCTGTTGCCAACGGTTTTTGATGGATAAAAACTTATGTATGATTTTAGTGCTAGAAGATCTGGGAGACACAGTGTTGTCTATTACAGAATGCTTTATAGTGAACACACAATGGCAGACTTAAAAAAGAACAGTGATTTCAAGTGGTGTCTATTTCCCCTCAAGCAATGTATATTTTGGAGGCAATAAACTGTATGAAATTTTTAAAAATCCAAGCTTTGTCATCTGCTTGGCAAGCAAGCAGTACTGATGTGGCAGAAGAAATATTAAGGGCTATTTTATAGCATCAATCTCCTTGTCATCAGCATATAAATGAAATTAGGCCAACGTTGACAGATCAGATTATTGAAGAAAAGCAGGTACAGATTAAAAATCAAGTCCTTGAGTGGAAAGAAACCTGTGTAACACCTTCAGAAACAATTTTGTGGAGCTGAGCAGGCCACAGGAGGAAGGCAAATCTCATTTGTATAGAATAAACCAAAACCAAGAACTAACACAATTGGGAAGAATTGAGAGCCAACTTATGTCAAAGACAGACATCATAGGTAGGAGGCTAACTAGGGAAAATTCAGCTTGGAATAAGAAGGAATGGCTGTTGGCTGTGGTGATGAAGCATGAGTATTGTGTTTTGTTCTGGAAACAACTACTGTTAGAAGAGCATGTGCCCATCAGAAAGCATGTGAAATAATCATTTCAAGAACATCAACAGGAAAACAGCCAAGTGAATAAATAAATCTGGTTATAAGAGAAATGAAATTTGAAGTGAATTTGAAGTTTCTGTATCAATTTTTACAGGCACAAGTGTGAGAAACAATCAGTTTTGGGTAGGCAAAGTTAGGCTATTATTATAGGAGCACATGGAGAATGAGTCTATTCATATCCAGTTGATAACTTTGTGTGGGAAGATCTGAAATAGTAAATATTTTCTTATTTCTGAAAAGCTGTTTATTTTAACCATTGGCTTAAGTTTGAGTACAAGAGACAGGGGAAAAAAGGAATGATTATGGGAAGAGTAATGAGAACACGTATTCCTTGTATTTTCAACAGGAAAAAAAAAAAAATAAAGAATACCAAATCCCAGCTAGAGGAAAAAGGGACATTAATGTATATGTTACCTTATTACTACAGGATTCCAACATATTTGTCTCAGTTGCCAGAAAGCTCTTCTAGACTTCCTTCAAGTTTTTACAACTGTAGCAGACATATCAATTAGTTCTTTCAAGTGCGTGGCCAAAAATTAAGCATTTTACTACACTGAAATTAATATAATGACTAATAAATTTCCTCTGATGGCACACCAATCACAGATAATAAAGGACTGATTATTGAGCCCCAGGGATGCTACCAGTCTGATTTCACAAATATGATTAGAAATTCTCCACAGGATTCTAAATCATTGTTTAAAATATTAGAAGCCTCCAACTGCTGTATATGTAATTTTCAGACATGTTTTGGGAGATGAAAAAAAATTCTTGGATTCTAAAATATCAAGTGTAATAAAGTCACAGAGAAAAGACAGGAAAGGAAAACCCTTGCCCCAGTTTGACAGACAGTTTTTCATTCTTCAGCTTTAGGAAAATCTTGAAAGCAAGCTTGAGATGTCCTTCACTAGCTTTATTCCAGTTGAGCAAAACCTCAGTATCAATCTCATACATGAGCTGTTTAATAAAAAATTGGGAATTTAAAATCAATTTCTATCACAAAAAAAACAAACAAACAAACCCAAAAACACAACTATTTCTTGGCAAATGCTTTCAAGCAATTAGTCTTAGTAAGTACTCTTTCTTTGACTGTTGTTTGGATAATGTTTTTTAAAGCATTTTTTCTTTGGGCTTTTCTTGGTTTTATATTTAATGAATGTATGTGTTGAAAACAAAGAATTTATGTGTTGAAAACTAACCAAAATACCATAACTGTATCACACCTGCTTTAGTCTGTGCCCATACTGAATTTTGATATTGCATTCAGTGAAACTTGTGTCAATTTAGAGCACATTTGCCCTAGGTGAAAAAAGGAAGTAGGGTACAATCAGTTCCCTATAGTGTGTCACTGATCTACAGGAAAGAGGGAGAACTAGCTTCCTCGGAATGTGGTTCACATGAGGCAGTGCAGTGAACGGAGTGACATCTCCACCATTAGGAAATATTAAATATGAATAACTGAAATATTTTTATTTTTTGATGTTGAGTACCTAATTAGAAATGTACATGGAGAGTCAGACATCCACGAGTCTATAATTTAATAATTGCCAATTGTATGTGACATCTTCATGTCTTTAGAAAATTCATTGGCTTATTGCTCTCACTGAAGAAGATCAGCGAGGCACCTTTCTATTATATGATGGCGAAGTGATTTGTATCATGATCTTATGCATGGTGAGTTATAAGATGAACTTTGTCAATGGTTTATGGGCTGGTAAAGCCATGACACACTTCAAGAGTATTTGCTTTTGAAACTATAATTTTACCCTCCTTTTCTTCTTTAATCTCTAGAACGTCATACTACCTCTTCCATCTCAGAAAAGAGAGTTCCAACTACGCTATTCATAGTTGTTGAAGTTGAATCACTTTAAGGAAATAAATGAACTTTTACAGAGAGACCAGTATCTAATTAAACAGAGACTTCTGTAGCCCAATTGATTTCTAAAAGAACAAGGGGAAAAAAATGGATTCTGGGCACTAGTATGTTTTACATCCTTGATTTTGAAGCAACACAAAAGGAAAGCACAGTCCAATTTTTTTCCACACTGCAAGCCAAGAGTATACCTCTGTTTCCAACTTTCATCTCCATTACTTGTTGGTTCTATAGCTTTTATATTCTATTCTGTGTCCCATTTCAGCCTAAAACATAACACTTAATATCTGGGACCTTGCTTGCAGCCTGATGATTAACTCACCATCCTGGGAAAAGAGCCATGGGTAGCTCAGACCCCTCACACCATACAAACCTGAAGAGTTTTTCTCCACTGAGAAGGTCTCTATATGCTTTAAAACACTATTTCTTTTGCTAAAGCCAGTGCAGGTTTTCAGAGACACGACAGAATTGCCCTCCACCAGAACTACTGTCTTCTTAAGGTAGGCTTTTATAGGCAAAAATGCTAAATTTCTGGTGTTTGTGTCACCTCCATCAGGAAAGCAGTTCTTTTTTGCTATTGCTAAAGTCATCACTAGGATTGCCAGGAGGTAGGATCATGACAGTGTGCTTTGTTTATGGACCTGCCTTGAACCAGCCTTCAAGATATAGGAGTGTACTGGAAGGGAAGGTTCTTCCTAGATGAAGAAAGAGAAACCTCAGTGGTCGAAGTACAGTTTTTTTAATGACTTTGGAGTCCAGCTGACAGAATGAGATACTCTGGGAAATTATCATTGTACTGTTAATATGCAAATCTGTAAAGCTATTTCATCATGTAGAGTGATGGCACCTGGTCCTGCTGGCCAAGATTTCAAAGAAAGTATGAAAGAGTCAAAGAGAACTTAAATGTTTCCTGTGAGATGGGAGAGATGCTGTACTTAATGTAATTGATTAATGGACATCCATAAGCAATTCTTACAATACCACAGCAAAAGATATTCAAGGTCTTTTCCTCTTCAGTGTATAGTACTAACTCACAGCACATTCTCTCACAGTACTAGATAATACAGTTTTTCCCAGTGCAGCTTAATAAGGTTCACAACCTCTCCAGAAAGGTGCTAAAACTTTTGATTGCCCTCAGTGTACTGAGACAAAAGTAAGTAGGAGTTTTCATTCGAGAACGCTGTCATTTAAAGCTGTCCCTTGTCACTGTGTACTTGAATTATGGTAAAGCACTTTGACAACAGGGAGAAACAGGAGTGACCAGCTTCTAAAGGAAATTTGAGCTGGGAACTGAAGCTTACAGCAAAAAACTTAGTTGAAGGGTGCAGTCTCACAGTATCCAAAAAGAACTGCAAAACAGGTCTAGCGTCAGCCACAGCCTGCTCATCACCAGGCAGTCCGTAGTGAAGAGTTCAGGTAGGATGTGCTGGTATGGAAGAAGACGAAGTATAGCGTAACTGTGGTATAATATAGACATGGACTAAGGCCTGAGCTCAAATACAGTCACTGGGCCAAAGAGTGAAGCCAAAGTGTGGGGCTTATGTGCATTGAAATCTCAGCTTTTCACATCTTTTTGTCACAATAGGGACGTTTTCAAAACATACTGATAAGAAACATATATGGTTCTTCCAGATCTGAAGTGACACTGAAGTCAATCCTCTGGGAAATGTTGGGAGAGTGTTTGCAGAGGAGTTTTATGGAGAGCAATGATTACAGACTGGTCAGGGTAATCAGAGCTTTTTTGCTGAAATCAGACCCCTGACACTTGATCAGAAAATGTACCTTTTATAAAAAGTGTGACTTTGGTTTTGTGGATGTTTTTAAATTGCTTATACATGATATATTAGAATTCTACAGTATTAGTATCTGTTTTCTTTTATCTGCAAAGAAAGCTGTTATGTACCTCAACAAGGAGCTATATGCATAGATCAATGATAATAAAAAGCCCGTAATGTTTTTTGCAGAATTATAAAATATACAACACACAGTCTTATCCATCTCCTGGGAGGTGATATGGCTTGTCAACTCTAAATAACTTTACAGAAAACACTGTGCCTCACAGGAGGCCATTGTATTAGTAACTCAAGTGTTGGATTGCTGACCCACATCACTGTTCAGTTTAACAGCCTGAGTTTAACTCTGTAGGGGAAAGAACTTCGCTAACATTGTTTGAGCTATTTATTAGTTCTTTTTAAAACACTCATTGGTTTCCAATGGGATGAATACAATGCTTAACAGGGGAACTTTTCCGCAGAAAATCAATTTTCCGCAATACTATTGTGTCCCTGTATGGAACAATAAAACTGGAAAAAAAAAATCATCAAAACTATTTCTTATTATCATTGATTTGACTATGGTATGCTTTATAGCTTATATTTCTCAGTGTATCAAATAATTTGCTTCACAAATTACTAAGAATTCTACTGTTTCTAACTGACTGTTCTGAACATTTGCAGTAGTTTCTGCATCATCTAAAAATGAAATACAACCTCTTAAATATTTTAACTTCCCTGTTCTGTAAGTCACAATACTCTGGTTTATGTTCTACGTTATATTCCTGTTAAAGGACTATTCAGGTACCTAAGATCAGCCAAATGCTTAAAATCATGTTCATTTTGATTGTGAAGCCTGTATTCAGATTATAATAAGCGTATATATAATCATAGAGATTATGTTTTCTCAGTGGCATTTGGGGAGTCTGTTCACCCCAGAGACTAAGCAATTTTATTTTTCTGTATTGAACCTAAATGCCACAGTAATTTCAACTCCTAAATTAGGCAGTTTGAATACACCTCTGCGCCAATTACAGAAAGCCAGTGTTTCAAAGTCAGGGTAAGTGGCTGTACAAATGTCTAACTCCTCTATCCCTTCATGCACAAACAGACGCCCTTTGGACCTGTTCCAAAGCCATCCAAGCCAGCTGAAATTTTTCTGCATACATCAGCTAACTTTGGGTGTTATATCTGTCTTTGCGGTTCTGCTCAATTTTGAAATTGTTTTGATGACATCTGTAGGAATCCTAAAACACATATACCACAATTAAAAAAAAAAGAACAAAGAACTTGCATCACTCTAATCCACACTGATAATCTACCAAGTATTAACCTCGTCTGGTTCCCAATTTTGTGCTCAAATGGGCAAGATGCAGCACAGTCCTATAACAGCCATTAGGAAAGGGAGCCACCTCAGCATTATCACTATTCAGCTCAAATATAGCTCCCTTTAGAAGAAGGCACAGGTTCATAGCACATTGTAAGGGACTTCACTCAAGAGACCTAGTTGGATCTCCTGCACATTCCCAGCAGACTGCTCTGTAACCTGTTCTTAAAACCCTAAAATGATGAAGATTCCAAGGCTCCCTGGGGCAGAATGATCAAGGCTTTACTGTTCGTACAGATGAAAGGCCTTCCTAGTAGCCCCTACTTCAGTCTTTCTGGCAACCTCATATTTGAGGAAACTGATGTCATGCTTCCTCCTATTTTTTCCTTCCCCTCACTTAAATATGCCTGTTCTTACAGCATTTCTCATTAGGATCTCATTTTCTGAGTCTTTGATTATCTTTGTTTCTCTTTTCAGTGTTCTCTTCAATATTTCATCAGACATTGGGTGTTCAGTCACTCATTGCTCTGACACCTTTACTGGTTTCAGTAGGATGGGAGGATTACACTACCAAAATATTCTCTAGAAAGAAATACATTTCATTTTTTATTTCCATTTCCACAGGGAGAGGAGTATTTAATGTGTTGGATTTCTTAGCAGAATTAAGGGGAATGGAAGATACTAAGAAGTCTAAAATTCAAATCACAGAGTTTGTCAACATTATATAACTGAACATCAGATATTTAGCTAGGTTTGCTTTGGCATCATGAGATTCCAGTAGCCCAGTCCAGGCTGCCCTTAGCTGTTCTTTCTATTGCATATTCTCTAAAAGTCTTATACATTAGATGTTTGATTTAGTGATCTGTCAGTCAGATGAGTTTTAAATGTGAGTAGTTTCTTCTTTTTTTATATTATCCTTGAATTAAAATACCTACTACATTGTAACACAGAAGAGAAGTTGGGAAGAAATTAGTATTAAATATTTAAAATACTTTAGAGGAAATGAGTGCAAAACTGATCTTGCTTTTGTATGTTTCAGGATTGACTCATAAGTTGATGAAGGTGGTTGAGAGATATGATCAAACAGTGTTTCAGTGACCTATTAATCTAATGAGATTTTGAAGAGGAGCTACAGAGATGAAAGATTAAATGGAAAGAGGAGCAATTGTAGTTGATGGTGAATACAAAATGAAATGCCTCATGTGGCTTAACTTCATAGCTTGAGTCATAAAAATATACATGTTCGTTTGCATGATCTTTTCATATAATTCTCCTGGGAGATACTCAGGGATTTGCTTTTCCAAAGGAAAGCTTTGGTAGTTTTATACACTGTCTCTTCTTTTATATAATCAGTTATTCTATTCCTGCAGCGTATAGTGTGCTGCGCATTCATGAAAAGGCTCAAAACTGGTAAAGGGAAAAATGTATGAGTCACAAAATAGTTTGAGTTGTCTCTTAATTAATTTGATGACTTATCATTGAAAGCAGTGCTTACAGTGCATACGTTTACAGTAGTGCTTGATATATGATGTCATGGACACAGAGGAATATATCCAGAAACACCTTCACAGAAATTTGATGTGACCTTTGTAGTTTCTGGCAGTAATTTCATGGGAAATCTGTAAACAAGGCTGCAGATAAAGGAGAAGACTTCTTTGCTGTCTACTTTAGCAAATACTGAGATAAATTTATATATATATTCTATGACAGTATGCACAGGTTGCTATTGTCATTTGCATTTCAGTTGGCAATGGTGAAGTTTTATATACACAGTAGTATTAGAACCAGATCGTGTAATGACTTACACGTTGTCTACACAAATGAGTGTGTGCTCAGAATCTCAGTTTTATGAACAGTGATGCTCCTTAAAGTGATGCTTCAAGGTTTCCTTTATCAGTTCAAGAAATAAAACTGTTCTGCTAATTTAAATTCAAGAGGAAAATGTGATTCAGTGGCAGACTATTTTTTGAAATCTTCACATTTCTCTCTAAAAAAAATTTTACAAAGTCAAGTAAAAATTGATATAGCTTTATTTTTTAAGTCAGAAATTAAATGTTTTGGAAAGCATGTTGATGTGCTTGCTAATACATTTGTTTTCCATAATTTGAGATAACTTCCTATTTATATTATTTTGTTGTTATTGTTGTTTTCTACGTAACTTAAAAACAATACCTTTTAATATGTCCTGGAAAAAAAGGAAATGTACCAAAAAAACCCACTACACTGGCTTCACACAAAAAGGTGCTGATCTTCAGAACTCATTCTGCAAATAATGATGCTCTGTGAAGATGGAATTGGGCACTGAATGTTTTTCTCTATGTGATCAATTTGTTTTTCTGTAGTCTTGGTTTTTTAGTGTTTTAATAGGCTAAGATGTGGCATTTACTAGTGAAAATACTAAAATTCACAGCACTTTTAAAAATATTTGCTAATGTAGCAGATGGATAATTCAGTATGTCTTGCTACAACAAAAGCTCATAATGCAATTACAAGCAAAAACGGAATTAAGACTATTTATCTTACAAATACTGTCTTCACATCTAAGACAGTTTTGTCTCACATTCTTATCCCATTCCATAGTTCTGCCATTTTCTGCCATTGCACCATTGTACTTTGTATATGCCGTAGTTGCTATAGACTTGACCAAAATACATGCTAATATCATGCAAGTAGTACCAATTAGCCTCTCATTCTTTGAGAGTAAAATGTTAAATTAGGATAAAATATTTGAAAACCTGTTAACATGCAGGGGGAAATGCGTAAAATGCTGCACACTGAAATCACAAATTTGTTTTGAGAAACTTTATAGAATGTTTCATTAAAGTACCACCTGCTTATACAGACATAAAGGAATCTGGCAGATGGAATATGCACTGAGGCGTTATTCAATAACCTTAAATCAGCTTTTCCTGACACCCAACTCAAGTACTGCAATTTTTCTTCTCTTCTTGGCTTTTCAAGTCCTATCGTGTTCACTGTTCAGCTGTGTCTCTATTCCTGTATGTCCAGCAATGCCCTGGTAAGTAGTCCCTCTCACAGCATATTTCAAATTTTCACAGTGCTAGTTAATAGAACAGCAAGTGCATCATTAATATCTTCTCTGAAATATACGTGCCCAGTAGTGCCTTCCATGGGACTTTCTCCAGTTGAACATTTTCATATGTGCAGTGAAACATTTCATGAGTTTCATATGGTTTCAGTCAGGGAAGAAATATGGTATCCAGGCAGAGTTCTTCAAAATGATCTCTCTTGCAATCAGCTGACTTCTGCTAGGACTTGTACTGGGTTTCAGTATGTGTGCCTTTCCCTTTTCAATGACATTGAAGAGTAATGACTGTCAATTAAGTGGGGCAGTGTTAGAATTAACTTTGCTTAACAAAGAAATGTTTTCTGCAACTACTAGCAAATATTTAATTGCCTATTGATGTTGTTGAGAAACAGAGGAAATTTTTTTTTCCTGAACATTCAGCACAAGGCGTACTCATGACCTTGTATAAGTGTTCTGGGCTTTAAGTGACTTCTAGAAATTGTAACATTAAGTCAACATGAAGTAGAATAGTTCTAGGTTATGGAAATTAAGAGAAGTATTCTTTTTTCTTTTAGATGTTGGAGGGGTAGCATCTGAGAAATGGAAATAAAGTGCATTACATGCACAGAAGGAATTTTCAAACACGTTTTGATAGAGAAATATGATTCTGTGATTATGATTATTACTTACATTCAAGCTAGAATGGATTCCTCATTCTGCTAAGTGTTGTATAAACACTTAAAGTTGTTTATAACTTTTCATCTATATATTAATTTTTCATCCTTGTAGTCTTATAATGTATATAAGCAATACTGATCAATAATCATCAATTATTTCAATGACTAATTCAAGAAGAAAAATCTTTTATAACCTTAGTTGTAATATAATAGATATAGTCTTTATTTTTGTAAAAATTGTTATGATTTAGGAGCCAGTAGGATCTACGTTGATTATCCATTAGCACCAGCATAGAATATTGTCATTTGGTGTGAACTTTGCTTAAATTTAAGGTCTATTTTGAGGCTTAGTTCATTGATACTTTGTGCTACTGAAGTGGAAATGACTGTGATCTCACAAGAAACATGAGCATATTACTACTAATATCACGGGCATGTGAAGTTATAGGCATATTTAACACTATGCTGAATCATGGGCAATATATAGTGGCTTTTTTTTTCAATTTCCTAAATTAAAAAAAAAAAAAAACCACCTTAATTTTGAAGTAATTCTGTTGCAGAAAGGAAGTTATTTCATAGTTAGAATTGCCAAAGTTAAAAATACAGATGAAACTTCAAAGGAAATCAGTTCAGCAGAAATAGAATGTTGTTTAAAACATATTAATTTTTATTGTTTTATACTTAAGTAAGATCAAAGTTGGAAATTTTTGAAACTCAAAACTATAGGGCTGCAATTTTTTTGCTGTTTTAAAGCAATTGAACTAATATTTTTCCAAAGAAGACTTTTTAAAAAAATCTCAAGAATTTATGTATTTACGTGATATATAACTTTTTTAGGATTCTGTAAGAAATTCCAATTTTTATTGTACTACCTACTAATTAACATATCATTTAAAAAGAAGGATGGCTTAGTTCAACTTATGCCACAGTCATTTTAATTAATTTTAATGTGAGATATCTTACACAACCATAAAAGGTGCAGCTGAAGCCCTTAATTCTGTATTTACTGACCTTGAGTGTTTGAATCCTCAGTCTTCTATGAATCTTAACACCTTTTCATGAATTCTATCTTCTAACCTTTAGAAAGAGTTAAACAATTTAAAGGATTTTACTAGTACTGTTTTCATATGCATCCACCTGTAAAACCAGATACCTTAGTTATTGAAAGCATAGGGCAAAATAAAAGAGTAATAAAAACTTTCTAAAGTAAGCTATAAATGGTTTTCTGTTCCTATAAAAATAATTTCTCCATATATTTTCTTTAAAATGTCATGACTTCAAACTTTGATGGCTGACAGCCCTGCAGGCTTAGAAGCAAGGGTCTGTGTTTCCAATTGGAAAGCTGAGAATTTTTTCCTTCACAAGTTATTGCCTCTAGCCCTACAGGACTACTAGGTATTGGACTTAAAAGCAGTGACATTTTTAAATACAGAATAGATGTTACTTGCTTGAGATTAATATTTGACCATTTTACAGCTCAGAAAGTGTAATTTTATATGGGGAAAGAAACTCAGTGAAGAAAAGAAATAAATATTTTTATAAATGCTGAACACTCAAAATCATGCATAGAATAAAAAGTGTGAAGCCATCATAAATCCAAACATAGACCTGATTATGTGTATTGAAATCAATTGAGATACAATAACATATATCACTTAGCAGAACCTGTTTTCTGTGTCTATAATTGTGTATAATTCTACCCATCTCAGTAGAATACTATGAAATCTTTTAGGGTACAAGCAGGCTTACGCAATCCCAGTTCTACTCTATAAAATCAAAGAAATAAGACTTTTTTCTCTTATTCTTTGATAAACCGTTAATGCAAGGTAATAAAAAATTAATGGCTCAATATCCACCTATATGGTGCCAGGAAATTCAGTTTGTAAATTCAGGATGTCATAGTACTTCAACATTACTGAAGCTCAGTGAAGATATTGTTGTCTCAGCAGTATGCTGTAGATTTAATATGCATATGCAATATCCACAGCAAGATGAGATGTATTTATATTGAAAGCAAAACCTTTAAACCAGGAATAATAGTTTAGATACAAGCTGAGCTGAACAGATGAAAGATTAGTCTAGCCCCAGCATCCTGTCTGCCACAGTGGCTGTTAACAAATGCCTAGAAGACTTCTTAAAAGCAAGCAACTTATTTAGTGTAAATTCCCCCGGCATGCTTTCCGAATTCCAGCAGCTTTGTGATGTACAGCCAGATTTTTACCTTGGTGTGCTGTAGTCTTAAAAGACTTTCTTTTTACTCTTAATTTATCTAATCACTCTTTTAGTTCACATAATCTTCAGTTATTTATAAGCTCCTAAGGCAATCATTTTCACAGTTTAACTACACCCCTTGTGAAAAAAAGACCTATTCTTTGTTTTGTACAGCCTAATAATTTCTTATAATACCCTTTGGTCTTGTGTTGCAAGGAAAATCTAGCAATCATTTCTTGTTGATTTTCACCATGACACTCTTATAGATCCTTATCAGATTTCCCTTGACCACCCCTTACCGAGACTGAAAGGTACCTTGTGAAGGCTGTGATGTACCTTTTGTCACCTCATCCCTTCCCCTTGTATTTTTCCTACTTCTACTACATCTCTTTGAGTTAAGGAAGAGATCAGAACTGCATACTGCGTTCAAAATTTGGATATACTATGAACTTTTTTAGAGTGGCAAAATCATATTTTTTGTTTTGCTATTTCTAAATCCCTGCTACAAATTAAGATAACTGAAGAACACATCAGAAGCTTCACATGATATGAATTAAAATACACATTTTCTCTGATGCATAGTCAATAAAAAGATGTTTGCTTACATGTAATTTTACATATCATTTATCTGTCTGAGAGATCAAAATATAGTGCCAGGTTCTTATTTGAGTTACACTGAAGGTATTTCATTGAAGCTGACAGGTCCAATCAATATACATGATGCCCTGACACAAAGTGGATTCTTGACGTTCCCTGGAACGCCTATATGCACTTGCAGTCGTACTCGTAGAATCATAGAATCGCAAGGTTAGAAACGACCTATAAGATCATCTAGTCCAACAGCCTTCTCATTACCACAAGCACTAAGCCATATCTCACAGCTCCTCATCCAGACGCCTCTTGAACACTGCCAGGGATGGCGACTCCACCACCTCTCTGGGCAGCCATTCCAGTGCCTGACCACCCTCTGAGAGAAAAAGTTTTTCCTTATGTCCAACCTAAACCTCCTCTGGTACAACTTGCGGCCATTTCCCTGGGTTATGTTTGCTGCCTGGGAGAAGAGGCCAAACCCCTCTTCACCACAACCTCCCTTCAGGAAGTTGCAGAGTGCAATGAGGTCTCCCCTGAGCCTCCTCTTCTCCATCATTGTGTCTTCACTAGGAGATACATTCTAGCTAATAAGCTTCAGGTACTAAGGAGTCTGTATATAACTCAGATTGAGTAATGTAATCTAAATTAATCGTATTCTTTATTTATTACACTTCTAAAACATTGTGTAGTGTGAGAACATAACAGAATGTAAATTACTTCAACATGTAAAAAGATGCTATTACAGTTTCTGCTTGTAGCAGTGTGTCTGAGTGAAAAGAATGGCATTTCAAATTTGGAATTTTCAGCTTACGCATGCCCCATTTATACAACGAATTGCAGACACACAGACGGAACACTTGCTGTATGCCTTTCATGTCATTATGCTGAAACTGCAGTATTAGCTGAATTAAGTTAACGGCATGAAGCTGGTTCACACTGGATATGGGAAAAAGGTTCTTCACCAGAAAGCAAAGGGCATGGAACAATCTCCCCAGGGCTGTGGTCATGGCTCCCATGGGAATTCTGGGAATCTTTGGACAACATTCTCATAGAGTTTGATTTTGGGCGGTGCTTTGTGGAGCCAGGAGTTGGACTCAGTGATCCTTATGAGTCCCTTCCAATTTGGGATATTCTATGATTTTATATTCCTATGTATGTTTTTAGATACATATATTTTCAGTAGTGTATGTGATACAAAGTTATAAGCCACAAAATATGATATGAGCCCTCTTTTCAGAGACAGAATAAAATAAATATAGCATTTTCTTTTGGACCTAGAAAAAATTTACCTTCTGGCATTCGTTTTGGCTTTGAATCCTAGGGACATCTTACCTTTCTTCCAACTCATATCAAGATTCAGGATGGTGCAGTCCATCTCTGTTTTAAGGCTTTAAGCTGCAAGGTGATGTGTAATGATAGCTGAATATTATTATATTAACATTATTAATTTTGGGACACCTCTCCCATCCTTTTCTATCATACCCAAAGGCTAAGGAGTGCATCATATTCAACAGCACGTAGAAGAAAAAGACATTATAACACTCCCTGCTTTTGCAGAGCATAAAGTGTCAGTGCTAGGGAAGGTTAAGGAACAGATAATCTTGGGAGCCACCAGTTAAAGGTCAACCAGGGGATCAGGCCCAGTCAGCATGGGTTTCCAAAGGTAGATTCTGTTTGACAAACCTGATTTCCTTCTATGACAAGGTGACCTGCTTAGTGGGTGAAGGTAAGGCTGTTGATGTGGTTTATCTGAGCTTCAGGAAAGCCTTTGACAGTGTCCTGTACAACATCCTCATGGAGAAGCTGGCTGCCCATGTTTGGATGGGTGTACGCTCCACCAGGTGAAACACTGTCTGAATGGCCGGGCCCAAAGAGTTGTGGTCAATGCAGTTAAATCCAGGTGGCTGCCAGTCACAAGTGGTGTCCTCCAGGGCTCGGTATGTTTGTTACAAATGTATTTGTCTTTTTCAGTGTAGGTGTACCAGATATACTACACACCACAGTGGCCTACTCTGCAACACATAGTATTATACTATTTAGCATAATCCCTGATAAATAATTTTCAGTGTTTATACATGGCATGGTGCAGACCCTCATTCTTTTTTCAGCACTTCTGAGTGCTATGGGGAGCTTAAGCATCTGATGTCATGTGCTATGTTGCTGCGTGATGCACACTTCCTTCTGGCTTCTCTGCTAGTAAATCCTATGAAAACCAACAATAACAATAATCAAAAACAAAAGCAAACAAACAAAAACATACACATACAAAAAAAACCACCACAACAAACCACAGTTTAAATGTTATCTTCAGTGATTACCAGTATCTGCTGACTTTATTTTAGGTAATACTACCAGTAAATAGATGTGAAGCACTGCTAAAAAGTGTGTTAGTTGACACTATTTTCTGTTTACTAATCGCATTTTATTCTCTTAGTATAGAAATGACACCAATTGGTGTAGGAAATTCTAGAAGCCAGCCACTGTATGTATCTGTTTTCTGTGAGTGCAGAAGTTTTGGTGTAATTTTTCAGTAGCAGACAGTTTTTCATTGAACACATCAACTCAGGAAGATTTAGATGTGCAATAGCTCACGCAAAGGCATTGCAAAGTACCTGCACTCAAAATGTTTTGAATCTGGAAGCCACATTATTACGTCCTAAGGTAATAAGATTTATTGACAGGCAACAGTAACTGTGCTAAGTCCAGTTCACAAAATTCAAGATACACTAAGGAGATTATTGTAAAATCTCCTCTTTCTTTTAAAAACAAAACCTCAATTTTCTAATTTGGTACTTGAATTTACTTTACTCTGTAATCACAGTAGTTGTCCCGCATCTTAGTAAATAAATAAATAGATAGATAGATAGATAGATAGATATAGTTTAAAAAAAAAGATGCATGACTCTTTGTACTGTCATAGGAATTAACCCTGTGATTTACAGAGATGTAATGCAAACCTACATATGTCAACTTTGACAATGCTTTTAATCATATTTTTAAAAAACACTGTAGGAAAGATATGTATTTAGATATTTTATGTTACATTTACTGTCACCTAGGCATGTACAAAGTCACCACACTTGAACTTCTTGCAACAATTCGTTGCATTACCATTTTAATAGTCTCAGGTGTTACATGAGATATTTACCTTCCATTGCAGGTACCTCAATCTTTAATGGGCTTTATCAGACCTCCTTTCCATTCACCACATAAATATGCAAAATTCTAAACCCACAGGATTTTATGACTCTTAAAGTTTTTGTTCACCAAGTCTTCATTCAAGTGTGCTCTGAAGAGCCTTAGCATTACCTTTCAGTAGGTTACATAAACAAGTCATCTCTCTGCCATTCTTCACAGTGGCCTTGACTTAGCAGTAACTTGGGTGTTACATCAAACAGAAACCCATTGAAGCAAACAAACAAACAAACAAACAAAAACCTACACCGTAGTTCTTTTGTTCAATTATTCACACACGTTAGAAGAGACTTAACTCATGTCGTATTTCTGCTTGCAAGATTGGGAACCTTTCAGAAGGAATGACCTAATCTCCAAGCTGTGGGGCATTTTGAAATAAGGAAGCTTCTCACACTACCTTTGTTCATCATTATTCCTACTCTTTACATTAAAGCTGACTGTATGAAGGGAAGATTACAATTTTACGGGGCCAAAGTTAAGGTTTTCAATGAAGAAAGGCTATCCTACTGAAGATATTGAGCATCATCACTATAAATTCTTTGTCGCTTAAAATTGGTTAATTAGTATGTGTTTGATACCAGTTAAGAGCCAACAGCAACCTATATGCATTTCTCCTATTGAGATATTTGTATCAAGTGTATTTTTAATGTTCAGACTGATAACCAATAAAAGATGTGATGAAGGTTCATTCAGGGTGCACACTGACTCACCAGGGACAGAATAAGGAGATTAGCATTACTCTTATTGAAACAAGAGTTGTTAGTTGGCCAGTCAGGTACACAAGATAACATCTGATCTAACAAAGAGACTTCTCCAAGGAATAAAAAAAAAAAAAAAAAAAAAAAAAAAAAAAAAGTACTAATTTTAATTAAGAGGAATGGTGAGATTATCTCCCAAATAAAAAATAATTCATTTGAGGAAAAATATATTAGATCTGTTGAAACTCCTGGGGAGGACTTACAAAACAAGATTGTTTGTAAAAGCCAAGTGTCATACACAAGGCAAAGGACATAACCTGGGTCCCAACATACATGGAAAACAGAACTCTATAAACTGAATGTTTAGAAAATGTTGCAGAGTATCATCTGGATTAAGAAGCAAACATGCTGCTGACATCCTGATGTCAATAGAGTAAATTGTCCATTTTATTTTTTATTCCTTGTGTATTCTATAACATTTTAAACTATTTTCTTGGCTTAAATTCAGTATTTTTTTGAAGAGCATTTAAAGTACAAAGTAATGTATAGAACCTGAGGATCGTCAGGGAGCTTGTAATGCTGTTGTTTTAATGTTCAGACTCCTGAATAATTAAGATGAAGTGGAGCAGGAGCTCGAATGTAGATTCCAAACTCTGTTTTTCTGAAGTACAGCCACAAAGTCCATGCTTTGGTTGACCTCTGAGCCCTGTGCATAGTTCTGTTCATTGAGCACCTGCCTCAACAGGAGTCAGGGTACTCCCAGACCAGAATACACAGTAGTCTGGTGGTTAGGCTATCTGCTGCAAAATATCAATTCAAAATCCTCTGGTAGAGAAGGAAACTGAAACCACTGAATTGCAATGTAAAACAGAGACTCCACTGGGCATTTTGAAATGAAACTGTCTTTAAGCTTTTGAAAAGTAGCATGTACATACCTAGCTCCAAAAGCTCTTGTCTGCATCATCATTATGAACATCATTCCAGTGTCTGACCACTTAACATGTCTCTCCTGATATTCTCTTTATGTGGCTTAATTTTATTCCTACATTATAGTTGGCATCTCTGGAGCCTAATTCAAAACATTGCCAGAGGAGAGCAGACAAGAGGAGAGGATAGGACAGGACAGAATTGAATCAAGTTGCTTGGGTTGGAAGTGACTGTAGAGATCACCTAGTTTCATCCCCTCTGTCAAGGGCAGGATTGGAACACACTGTATCAGCCTGCCCATGACCCCATCCAGCCTTGCCTTTAATCCTTCCAGGGATAGGAAACCCACAGTTTATCTGAGCTAACTGTTCCAGTGCCTCACCACTATCTGAATAAAAAACTTTCACCTAACATCTTCCCTCTTCCAGTTTAAATCCATTCCCTTTGTCCTATCAGTCTACCCATGTAAAAAGTTAGCCTCCCTCCTGTTCATAAACTCCCTTCAAGTACTGGGAGGCCACAGTAAAGTCCCCTGAAGCCTTCTCCTCACGAAGCTAATCAAGTTCAACTCTCTCATAGGAGCTTCATAGGAGCAGTGTTCCAGTCCTCTGGTCATCTTTTTGTTCTTCCTGTGGACCCACTCCAACAGCTCCGCATTTCTTGTGCAGGAGGCACCAGGCCTGGATCCTGTACTCCAAATGGGGCTTTACAGGGCCCGAGTAGATCATCTCCCTCTCACGGTGGGCTACCCCTCTTTTGATTTAGATATAAGGATGCGGTGAGGGACCATGACAAAGGCCTTATTAGATGATATCAGTTGCCCTTCCTTTGTCCACCAATTCTGTCACTCCATCATAGACAGACACCAGATGGTGAGGCATGATCCGTCCCAGATTCAGCACTCAGCATTTTGTCAGCAGGGCAAGGGAGGGGATTTTGCCCCTCTGCTCTGTGCAGTGAGACCCTACTCAAGTACTGCATCCAGATGTGGAGCCCTCAGCACAGCAGAGACATGGGCCTGTTGGAGAATGTCCAGAAAAGGACCACCAAAATTATCCCAGGGATGGAACACCTCTCCTACGAGGTCAGGCTGAGAGAGCTGGGGCTGTTCAGCCTGATGAAGTCTCTGAGTTGATCTGATAGCAGCCTTACAGTATCTAAAGGGGAGCTACAGGAAAGAAGGAGACAAACTCTTTAGCAGGGTCTGTGATGATAGAAAAAAGGGAAATGGTTTCAAGCTCAAAGAGGGTAGATTTAAGTTAGATGTAAGGAAGAAGTATTCTACAGTGAGGGTGGTGAGGCACTGGAACAGATTGCCCAGAGAGGTAGTGGATGCCTTGTCCCTGGAGACTTTCAAGGCAAGGCTGGATCAGGCCCTGGGCAACCTGATCCATCTGTGGTGTTCCTGTTCATTGCAGGGAATTGAACCTCATGGCTTTTCAGGGTCCCTTCCAACTCCAAGGATTCTATGATTCTATGATATCTTCAATTTCTGCATCCAAATCACAGAATCACAGAATCACAGAATCACCCGGGTTGGAAGGGACCTCAAGGATCATGTAGTTCCAACCCCCCTGCCTAGCAGGGCCACCTAACATACACATTTAGATCAGGTTGCCGAGGACCCCGTCCAACCTGGCCTTGAACACATCCAAGGATGGGGCATCCACAACCTCCCTGGGCAGCCCGTTCCAGGGCCTAACCACTCTCCTAGTAAAGAACTTCCCCCTAACATCCAACCTAAATCTTCCCTCCTTCAATCATTGATAAAATCATTGATAAAAATGTTGAAAAGGACTTAAAACTAAGTCCTTGGGAACTATGCTACTGACCTTCCACCAGCCAGACGTAGCTACATTTACTATAACCCTTTGAGTTCTAGCATTGAGCCAGTTCATCACCCAGTGTAGTGTGTAGTTGTTTGTCTCACTGTCGAACAATTTGTCCAGAAAGATGCTGTAAGAAACAATATCAAAGGCCTTACTGAAATCCAGAATGATTACTTCCTCTGCCTTCCCTTCATCCACTAAGCAGGTGATTTTATTGTAGAAGGAGATTAAATTACTAAGACAAGACTTTCCTGTGATGAAACCACAATGAGTATGCCTGATAATAGCTATGTTTTTTTAAGTGCCTTTCAATAATCCCCAAGGATAATTTTCTCCATAACTTTTCCAGGGACTGGAAAAGTTACAGATAGGTCTGTAGTTTCCTGGATCTTCTCTCATGCCTTTTTTATAGTTAGGTATAATATCCATAGAATCATGGAGGGTTTGGGTTCCAACCCTCTGCTATAGTCAGGGACACTTGCCATTAGACCAGGTTGCTCAAAACCCCATCCAACCTGGCCCTGAATGCTTTCAGGGTGGGGAGGAATCCACAGCCTCTCTGGACAACTTGTTCCAGTGTCTCACCACCCCCACAGTACAGAATTTCTTTGTAAAATCTAGTCTAAATCTACCCTTTTCCCATTTAAAGCCATTTCCCCTCATCCTATTGCTATGTGCCTTTGTAAAAAGTCCCTCCTCAGCTTTCCTGCAGGACCCCTTCAGGTACCGAAGGGCCACTGTATAGATATGATCAGTATAGTGGCTCAAATTCAAATGCATACTGGAAACACCATTTCTAAAATGCATTTTAATATTGGTTAGTTTCAGTTGTCAGAGATCTCCCCAGACTCCCACAGCCTTTGCTAAATTGCTGAGAGATATGGAACTATAACATCCGTTAATTCCTACAGCACTCTGTGCAGGTACCATCTGGCCCCAATGACTTATGAACAATGAGCTGATACAGATGTTCCTTTACAATTCCAGTGACCATAGATGGAAAGTCACCGCTCTCAGTGCAGAGCAAACAAGTTCTGCTTTAAGTTTTATCATGTCATCCAATCTCGAATAACATAGGATATTGTAATAATAACAGTGATGGAAGATGAGCCTATGCTACTTCCCTGCCATTAGTATTCAAATTTATTTCTCTCCCTGTTGGTCATACCTGACCTTGAAGCTTGAAATAATTATACATCTGTACTTTATTACTAATCTTTTCATTTTTAAGAAACATTAAAGATAGCTACTACCCTGATCTAGGATTTGACATTCTTAATTTTCAGGAGAAACTTCTGAGCCCCTAATGTTTTCAAGCCCTTGGCAATATGCAGATCACAATGTACCTTTTTGCTTGGAGTACCTGTGAATAATAGTAGTGTGAAAGATCTCACAGGTTCATCATTGAAAAATTACCAGATAGCAATGTTTCCTTACATCACCATAAATATACACTAATATTTTTATAATCTGAACGTATGAATATGAATGACTCTACTGATTTGGGGGAAAATGAAAGCTAATAAATCATTTGTTGAGCAATATATATGTATATATATTTGCTACTAAATACCTGATAATATTATCTTAAAAATTAATATGGTCAAAATTGAGAGATTTTCTTCATATTCAGAATGTTTTTACACTCAATACTGAAAACTTTGAGAATATGTATTTTAACATAACAAGTGTCTACATGATTTTTTTGCCCCAAGTGACAAAATCTGTCATACTACAACTTAAATGAAGAGACTTATCTCTAAATATGCTCCGAGTTAAGCAGTACATGCTTTCATAATGTAACATGATTCTTCTTGTCTTGGTCATCCACTATATCTCCCTGCAATAATAAATGAACTTAGCAAAATTGTATTCAAATGAAAGACAAAATTAAACTAACAATTGACACTGAGTAAATGAAACATCAACAAAAAGGAAAGGAGACAGCAATTTACTATGAAATTTGTACTAGAGTTGATAAGTATGCTTCAATTCTTATGGCTTTTATGAAAATAGGACACATCCCTCTGTTGCTTCCTGTAGTTTATACAAAATACAATATTGTGGAAGGAAATTTTCTCATCTGTTCCATTCACCCTGCGAGTCCATTGGCAAAGAAGTCATACTTCTCATAAATCCTTAGCAGATAAAGACATGCTTTGGTAGCGCGAACACAGTAGGAATGCCCAGTATTTACTTCTGTGCTTTATCTGAGAGGGCATCTACAGAGTCAGAGATGAAGCTATGGATAAAAATTCATTTCCCTTGTTGTTTTTTTTTTTTTTTGGATGTACTATCATTCATCTCATCAGATTTTCTATACAATCTGGGGAAAAGAGGGAGAATGCTTTAGCTCAAATTAGCATTGATGATATTCCTAGAAACAAACAAACAAGCAAAAACAATGACAACTACAAAAAACACAAAAGCAGTGTAGAATGGCTTTGTCCAGTATCTTATAAAAATGTGCATAAGTGCTGTAAGTCCACATTATAGTGGTAGTTCAGAATACCATTATAGAGAACTATGCAGTAGGAGGCATGAAACTCCCAGTATTTATTTCATACTATTTTCATCACAATATTCCTTTAGAATTTCCTTTCTTTTTACACTTTGAAACACTTATAGTATGCTAATGTCAAGAAGAGTATTGATGGCAGTACAGATTATGTGCACTTTTCTCTAGATTATGCCCTAAACTGCATGGACAGAAAGTGTAGAAAGAAAAATAAAATATTGATCCAAGCATTAATACTCACTTCCATATCTTTCCTTTGGATGAATCATTGGTTTAGTAGTCAAACTGACAACCAAAGGAATTTTTGTTTTCTTCCCTTAGATCTTATTATGAGTTGGAGATTATTAGAAAGTTAATGTAACAATCCATGTAATAACTACAACTGCTATCTTGTAAAACGTATTTTTTATGGCTTAGTACCTCATCTAATTTTAATCACACTGGACTAAAACTTGATTTCCAGCCCAGATGCACATTCATTTTACAATAACAACAATAATAACACTAACAACAACAACGATAATAATAATAATAACAATCAGATAGCATTTGTTTTTTATATATGAAAATAAAAATGAAAATAAAATTTTCAAGAATTTCCACTTTCTTTGAAAAAAAAAGAGAAAAGAAAAAAAGAAAAAAAGCACACCTACAATTGCAAAGATGTTGTTGTGGAAAAATAAATAATTCAATACCTTACTTGGAAAGGTGCCCTTGTTCTTTTGGTAATTGAACTCCCTATAGTGTTTTGGTTGGACATTCAACTGCAAAATATCTGTCACCTAGTTTTTTCTTTTGATATCTTGCAAATTCAGAGAGAATTCTGGGGTCACTTTTCATATTTTAGACATGTAGTCATAAAACAGTTATTTTAGTACATTCTATTATTTTTCATTTTCATTATTTCATGCATTATTTTTTTCTAACTTGTATAGGGTAAAAAAAAAATTGTTAATTATAGTAACAACTTCAGGCTAAACAACAGTTTGGTAAACTACAGTTTTTATGTGTTACATTATTATGCAAAGGGTTTGCATTCATCTTTTTTGTTGCTGGTAGTGTGTTTGGGTTGGTTTGTTTGTCTATTCATTAGGAACAACTGTGGAGATAAACCAGATGTTGCCATATACTACTGCAGGAACAAGATAAACCACAGCAGAAATTATGTATACTAAGGGTTAGGTTATGCTTCGGACATATGGACATGCACAATTTGAAAAGAGAGTCCTGCAGTTCGACTCTCCATCAGCTTCCCTGATGTTTTAAGTCCAGGTGTAAAGAAGTAAACAGGTCTTGAAAGAACTTTATCTTCACTAATATACCATCTTGCACATCTGAACAAGCACAATAATGATAATCTGCTTTTCAGAAGGGCCATAAGAGTATTGTCTATCATTTACCAGGTGAAAAAAAAAAAATATCGTCCACATTTTCTCCTTTCTTCTCATAATTGTTTGTCACATTTGTCTATTCATCAATTGTAATAGAAGTGGAATATCAAAATCTCTTCCTAAAGGAAAAACAGCACCAATTTGAATAGAAAAAAAATGTACAGTAATGCACACACTGAAGAAGTTGGGAGAATTAAGGTTACCTCAGGAGAGCTGATGTTATAATTTCCTAATGTTCATGTAGTCTGCTTTCTATCCTGTTATTTAAGTAGAATCATAGAGTCATGGAATCATAGAATGGCCTGGGTTGAGAAGGACCATAATGATCATCCAGCTTCAACCCCCCTGCAATGTGCGGGGTTGCCAGCCACTAGGCCGGGCAGCCCAGAGCTACATTCAGCCAGGCCTTGAATGCCTCCAGGGATGGGGCATCCACAACCACCTTGGGCAACCTGTTCCAGTGTGTCACCACTCTCTGTATGAAAAACTTCCTCCTAATATCTAACCTAAATTTCCCGTCTCAGTTTAAAACTATTCCCCCCTTGTCCTATCAGTTTCCACCTTTGTAAACAGCTGTTCCCCCTTCTGTTTATATGCTCCCTTCAAGTACTGGACGGCCTCAGTGAGGTCTTCCCGGAACCTGCTCTTCTCCAAGCTAAACAAGCCCAGTTCCCTCAACCTTTCCTCATAGGAGAGGTGCTCCAGCCCTCTGATCATCTTAGTGGCCTTCCTCTGCACCCACTCCAAGAGCTCTGTGTCCTTCTTATGCTGGGGACCCCAGGCCTGGACATAGTACTTCAGACGGGGCCTCACAAGAGCTGAGTAGAGGGGGACAATCACATCCATCTCCCTGCTGGCCAACTCTTTTTTAATGCAGACCAGAACAGTTGGCCTTCCGGGCTGCAAGCACACACTGCTGGCTCATGTCTAGCTTCTCGTCCACCAGGACCCCCAAATCCTTCTCTGCAGGACTGCTCTCAAGGAGGTCTTCCCTGAGTTTGTATAAGTACCTGGGATTACCCCAACCCAAGTGCAGCACCTCATTAAGTTTTCATGGGCCCACTTCTCCAGCCTGTCCAGGTCCTTCTGTATGGCTTCCCTTCTTTCCAATGTACCGTCTGCACTGCTCAGCTTGGTGTCATCCACAAACTTCCTGAGGATGCACTGTATGCTATCATCTATGTCACTGACAAATATGTTAAAGAGCACCCAAGACTGACCCCTGAGGGACACCACTTGTGATTAGCCTCCACCCTGACACAGAACCACTGATCGCAATCCTTTGGCTGTGTCCAGCCAACCAATTCCTAATCCATATAAGAGTCCATCCTTCAAATATATTCCTCTCCAGTTTAGAGAGAAGGATGTGGTGAGGGACAATGTCAAAGGCAGAAGTCCAAGTAGAATGACATCCACCACCCTTCCCCAACTATTCAAGCTGTCACTCCATCATATAAGGCCACCAGATTGGTCAGGCAAGATCTGCCCATGGTGAAGCCATGCTGGCTGTCTCAAATCACCTCTTTGTCTCATACGTGCCTTAACATAGCTTCTGCTCCATGATCTTTCCACGCACAGATGTGAGGCTCACCGGGAGCTCACCTGTAGTTCCCCAGGTCTTCCTTTCTCACTTTCTTAAAAATAGGAGTAATGTTTACCTTTTTCCAGTCACCGGGGACTTCACAGTCGTGATTTTTCAAATATGATGGAGAGTGGCTTGGCAACCTCATCAGCTGTCTCTTTCAGAACCCTAGGATGGATATAATCCAGCCCCATGGATTTATACATGTTCAGTTTCATGAGCAGGATTTGGACTTGTTCCACCGTTACAGTGGGACAGAAGCCACTCCCCACACCCTCACCTAGAGGCTCATGGTCCTGGCAGACACGGGAAGCCTGACCACCTGTGAAGACTGAGGCACAGCACTCATTGAGTAGCTCAGGTTTTTCTATGTCTGAGGAAGCCAGCTCCCCGTTACCTTTAATCAGAGGGGGAACACTCTCCTTGGCCTGTCTCCTTCAGCCTATGTACCTATAGAACCACTTCTTGTTATCTTTCACATGCCTCACCAAGTTCAGCTCCATCCGCGCCTTCGCTTTCTTAATCCTATCTCTATTCACATGGACAACAGCCCTGTATTCCTCCCAGGATACACAACCATGCTTCCACTTTATGTACATTTCCCTCTTGTCTCTCATTTTAAGCTGCAGGTCCTTGCACTGCCACGATGGTTGTCTGCCTCTTCTGTTCAACTTCTGCTGCTTGAGATAGATGGTGTATATTATTTGCTTAAGCCCTTTACTGAATGGTTTTAACAGGGGTGCCATAGTTGATTTTCAGTCACAACTAAGTTAAAGTAGACAGAACAGTGCAATTAGTAAGACATGTATATTACTATTTTTAACAAAATATGTGAATAATAAGAAAACAAACATGACATGAGACTAAGAAAAATACTGCAGAATAAGGGAAGCATGGCTGCTAGCATATTAAATGTGGGTTGATCAGCAGTCTTTGTCAGATTGACAGATATGGCTGTGAAGTATTTGGGTCTTTTATTCTAAAAAAATGCTCATATCCTATAAGCTGCATTTCCCTTTCAATATCTGAGACAGTCATAACATTGTTTACAGTAGTGAGAATCATATATGCCATGCAGTATTGCATAATACAGTATTAGTAAAAATGACATTACTTCTACTGTATCACATTCAATCAGAATGTTTTTTCTGTACATCATTTGGCCATTTTTTTTATTGCACAGTATCTACCCAGTTCCTAATCAGAACTGCAAAGTTTACATTAAACTCTGACAGAGTTTTTTTACACATAGAGAAAAGACACTGGCATTTCTCTAACTGTAAGACTTCTCTGAGAAGGACATTCTTATCTAGAAATTTTTGAGGTTTTTTTTTTTTTTTTTTTTTTTTGCGGGGGGGAGAGATTATGCCATGTTAGCCATGGACGTGTGAGGCTGGTTTACATACTTTGATGTTTTTTTCGTTTCCCTTTTTTTCTCCACTATTACATCTGCCTAAACTGCAGAATGACATAGGATCTGCAATGGTGAATATGCTTCTTGGGAATTCCTCTGCTTATATCATGGGAATTCTGCCAGATTGATTAAATCATCCGCAACTCTGTGGAAAAGTATAAAATTGCCAATAATGGCCATGAATCTACATCTATATTTGCTACCTATTTTCAATTTGATAATTTTCCTTTATATAAATAGAACATGTGTTAATAGTACCTGTCACTTCTTTATAGCTTTCTGTATAACAAGAAAGATCCACAGGAATAATAGGTGCCCGTTTGCATATTCATATAACCCCAAACACTAGACATATATTCAAAGAAAGTCACGCCAAAAAGGAATGAATTTTCTAAATATGGATTCGATTCTGACAAGCCCAGGAAGTCTGTTTTACAAGAGGCACAGATGATCATGGATGAAATACTTGACTAAAAAGTGTAGCATTGAGATTTATGAATATAGTATAACTTTTTAAAATCCATTTTCATTCAAATTTCATCTGAATTCCACTCCTTATTTACTTTATACCTAAAAAAAAATACTGATTTTATATCAGCAGGTCAAAATGTTCAACATCTCTGAGTAAATAATCACACACTTACAGTTCTGCAGGCATGAGCATCATGAAACAAATTACAGTTACACTTTTCCACTGGATCATACTCATTATTCCATCTCCTTCATGGACTTCGTAACAATATGCTCAGTTTCTGTCAGCCATCCTTTCAACTGGCTACATATATAAATTAGATTTTTTTTTCAACTGCATTAGTTACAAATAGAGCTATATCATTTAATCACTGAATTTTCATTTGTTACTTTTTGAATTATAATGTTGCTGGGAAGAAAGAAAAAGAAAAAAAGAAAAAAAAAAGAAAAACAGAAGAAGATGAAGATTGTAATGCAGGAAATGTCAATATTAGCCTGCCTCTGCTCCTAACGTGTCACTGAATATCTTATTGTTAAGTTTAATTAGACCACTTTCTTCATTCCAGTGTTTTTGAAAAATCCATTCCAATTTTCAATAATGTTCAAGTAATTTTGCAGAATACAAGGTGTATTTGTAATTTCTGATAATATAGTAGTACAGCAAACTGGTCAGCTAATGTGTGAATGAAATTTTATGTTTGCATGAGCAGCTTGAATAACTGAATGAGTCCTTCTGAACATGGTGGACTGCCCATGATTAATACTAATTTAAATACAATTATAATTGTAACAGATGTTTTGTTTTAAATTAAACTGATCTCTGTGGCTGTCTACCTTTTATAATTAGGTCTTGTCTAAGTCTCTGCATTGGACACCACCTGCAAGGATTTAGTGCTAACTGGATGCATTGTGTTTTCCAGCATAGGGTGAATTCAGTATATGAAATCTTGTTCTCAGAATGAATAATACCATCCTTTTGTTTTAAAAACATGCCAATTTCTCTTAAGCTATCGTTCTTTAATATTTAATCAGTACAGATAAATGCATCTCATTTAGCCTTGACTATATCACAAGATAAGAGAAAGTTAATAAAATAAATTAGTTAGTTTATCCAGAAGACAGTGCTTCAGAATATAGAATATGTAACTACATATTTCAAAGTGGATATTGATTTATCATGTGGCTCTCCAAAAGGCGCTATTGTGGAGGAACACTAATAGACAGTGGCTTGAAGAATTTGTGATGTTCTCTCAATTGTTTCATTCAGTTACTGTTTGTTTTATATATTAGAGGATACTGTTCTGAAGACAATAGCAGGTAAGGGTTACATCTATTGTGTGTTCAAAAGCTAGTGATGTACAGTGTTGAAGTGGACTGGCGCGAACTGCATTCTGAGAGTGGACTTGGGATAACAGATTGCTTTTGCATGAGGACTCTTGGTATTTAGAGCCACTCATAAGGGTGGGTTATTGAGGCACAAGGGGTGAAACAAGAGTGAACCCAGTGATTGAAAATTATTGTTTCCCAATTTTGTTTCTTCCACCATCATTTTTTGTGGTTTCAAGTCATTTAGTGACCTGAGGTGATATTGACAGGAATTGACAGCGCACACGCTGCTGCTGGCAGCAGAGTCCTGCAGTTGCTCCCTGGACACGAAGACGGGGAAACAAGAAGAAAGAAACCCAATTGGTGTTCTCTAAACATAACATATGTAAAGATAATAGGTTTGATTTAGTTGAAACCAACCTCTTTTTCCTGTAGTAATGATTTCCCTCCCCTTTCCATTGCAGTTCAGGAAAAAAAGCAGGAATGATTTTTTTGCCTCTCCCTCTCTCCTTGTCCGCACAAAGAAAACGTGGGTTGATACCATTTTTATTGTTCTGCTGGGGTGGGTTTCAGACCTCGCATTAGCATATTGAATGGCTAATTGAATTCGGGGACCGTGTTAATCATCTTGCTTTCTTCAGGGCAGGTCGGTGAAAAGTGCCAGCAAATGATCTCTTTGACTTGGGGTTAGTGTGTTGCTGCCACCCCAAGAAAAAGAAATCACGAAGAGGGAGGGAGCTTGGGAAAGGCGAGTTGACTGAGTGATGTCTGGAGGGCGAACTCGTGTGTCTCTTTGGTGATGTTGTGTGCTGCTGTACTGAAATCCACCCCTCTGCTGGAGCTAAGGCAAGAGTTGGAGGCATCTGATGCTGCCGTTTCCAGGGTGAAATTTCCAAGGCTGATCACTAAAAACAACTAAAAAAAAAAAAAAAAAAAAAAAAATCCTCAGCAAAAATAAGCATCAGAACAGAAGATCCGGCATCTCCCAGTCCAACTGGCATAACCCAGACAGGCGTTTGAGAACCATCTGCCTTTAAACTATCCACGCACACAAGGAAAAATAAATACACATAGAGAAAACAAAAAGAGACTACAAGTAACGACCACCACTTTTTTTTTTTTTCTTTTTTAAATAAAAGAGCCAGAAAAAGAGCTAGTAAAGGGAAGGAAAAAAAAAAAAAGGGGGGGGGGGGGGGAGAGTGTGAGGGAGAAAGCCTCCCCCTCTTCCCCCAATGAGTTTTTCGCAGTGCTCTGCTGAGGCTCGGAGGTGGCTGGCAGCGCAGGGGGCGGCTGCTGCCGCGGCTGGCGGGGCTCCGCGCAGCGCAACGCGCCGGGCCGTCAGCACCACGGCTTCGGACAGCTCCGCGCCTCCCGCTCCGCGCCCGGCGTGGGGCCGGTCCTGCCCCACGCGAAGTGCCTCGCTCTGTCCGGGGCTGCGCGGCGCTCCTCGCGGCTCAGCTGCATTGTCTTCTCACGGAATCAGCCGTCAGGCGTAATTATCCCCATTTTTTTTTCCCCCCTTCTCTCTCTCTCTCCTTTGCAGGAACGACTCTTTGGGAACCTGGTCCACCCAGGGATGTAAAACTGTGCTTACCGATGCATCCCATACGAAATGCTTATGTGATCGTCTCTCTACCTTCGCCATTTTGGCTCAGCAACCTAGAGAAATAGTAAGTAACGAAGGGGGGAATGAAGCCCGTTCTAATGCAAAAGGAATAGTGCGGGGGGGGGGAGAGTGGGGGAAAGGGGGAGAAAAGGGGGGAGGGGAGGGGGGGGCTGGTCGAGCTTTCCTCTCAGGTATATTTCAGGCGTTGCATTGAGGAATTGTTTAATATTCCAGGTAGGCTAATGTTGTTAGTCTCCCGGTGTACACAGTGTTTCAGAGAAACAAATTCCAGATTCTGTGATATAACTATATCCTGGTGAAATTTTCATGCTCTTAAACTCTATGTGGTAGTTGTTTTTTGTTTTGTTTTGTTTTGTTTTTTGTGGTGGTTTTTTTTTTGGGGTTTTTTTTTTTTTCAGAAAAAGCCTTCTAATTGTGATGCAAATGTGTTGAAAACTTTTGTATTGAACAATTATCAACTTAACAAGCTTTTTAAAGGTTGCAAGCCTTTCCAGGGGAATGTATAGGGAGGCTTTATTATTGCTCTTAGGAAAATCCTAGATACTGTAGTTAGACAGATTGCATATCTGCATTGGACATTTTCAGCAGAGATTTTCAATGTGCTCTTTGATACAATGTAAGAAAAACAATCAAGATTTCATGTAAAAGAGTGAACATGAAGGATATCAGCAGACTATTACTGAATGTAAAATACAGCTAGAAACAAATATTTGTGAAGTTACCATGTAAAGACTTAATTTCATTTTCTTGGTTTAGAAACACATGATCAGACTCTTTAATAGCAAAGTAGATCAGCTTGGAACAAAGTGTCTGAAATAAAATGTTACTTTCTGACTGAGATTTGGCCTAAAAGTATATCAGCCTTATCTCTCATTTGGGTGATGAAAGATATCTTGATAAAATCTAATTTGCCATACCTCCCTGAGGCTTTAAACAGAATTTTTGTGAATCAGGCACTGAATCCTTTCAAACTTTTAGGTATATATTTTTTTCCCTTTTCATTAGCAAAGACCATATGTATTACAGAATATGAACACCTACACAGGGAGGGAAAACCTTGCCTTGTATCTGACAATAGTAGCTTTCTTCATAGAAGGAAAAGCTACTTTCGTTTCAAGGTCATTTATTTATTTTTCTGTTTTATTAATAAACAGATTTCAAACTAATTAATTCTAAATTTGAAATACTTATGATACTGTTGTTGTAGGCATCTTGCCATTCTTTCCATATGATTAGAGGCCCAAGGAAATGAACTGTGCAAGAACAGTAGATCGAAGTCAAAGTTATTAAAACTCAGAAAGTTTGATAATTCTGCAATAAACATTAACCAATTTCTTGGAAAAATTAGTGAAAGATCTTTAATATACTACTATTATAAAACCAACCTTTTTATTTAATACTCAATTCCAAACATTGTTTCTCAAGGTAATTTTTTAAAATTAATTTTAACTGGGGAATATTTTAAAGTTGTGTTCATGTCATAGTTTCTTATCACATTGTAATGTTACTACCATCTTTATTTCTCAAAATATTATGCAGGTATTCTAAGCTATTTTAAAGCTCAAAGCTCAAAGGCCTCAAGGATTGTATCAATAATTAAAGATATCTCAGATTTATGTATGAATCAGTTTTGGAATTAAGTTTATTTCTGTTTCATATATAACATTACTGAAACTATCTCTGATACTGTCTGATTTTATAATATTTACTTTATTGCTTTTTTTTTGTATTTTGACCTGTTGTTTTAATTGGTGGAGATTGGTTTCCTTCATGGTTATCTGTTGTAACCTACAGATCATGGAATCATCTGGTACACCCTCAGTAACCTTAATAGTAGGCAGTGGTCTTTCATGTTTGGCCTTGGTCACCCTAGCAGTTGTCTATGCAGCACTATGGAGGTATGTAATGTATTAACAAAGTTAAACATGAATACATACTTGTATTTAGTTGATTTAAAGTTTAAAGAGACCATTAGATTAAGCATTTATTATTTAGGGGAAAAAATGTATTTTTTCATTGCTAAGTCTATTGATGTGATTGATTAGTTTTCCTCTCTTGGCCTACTAGCAGTGGTACAGCCAACTCATCTTTCTCCTCTTTAATATGAATGATATTGCTTTTTTGGTGAAGTATTCATAGCACTAATGAATACTTTACTTGGTTTTCTGTGTGGTGTATTTCATATAAGAAAGTAAAGTAGTCTCAAATAGTGTGCTGGTACTGTCCAATAATGGACTTTCTTCCTATTCTAAGTTTAATACATGAAAGTATTGTCTGAAATGCGCAATAGATAGTCATGGAGAAAATAATATGTGGTGTGATTAATTTTGAGATCTGTGATAAGGAACATGACATGTTAATGTGGAAAGTGAGAGGAAATGGCATATAAAGTAGAAGTATATATTTTTTTAAAAAGTGAACATGGATTTTCATTTAACTTCTTCCACAGTAAAAGAAAAAATTCTTTGTAAGAAAAGAAAAACAGGGAGAAAATGGTAATTTTTAGAAAATGGTAATTTTTTAGAGAAATGTAAAATCAACAAGTATGGTTTTGCTTCTAGAAGCAGTTTGATAATTCTATACCATTTTTGTCTTTCCCTTTCTTATGGAGCCTCAGAAATTCACAAGATTAGACAGATATATAATAAATGTAGACTATCTAGTCACATAAGATATAATAAGTATAAGAATTTAAAATTCCTGTCTGTCAAAGCTAAGAATATTTCTGAAAGGGTATTTCTAAAGAATTTTAGTGTTATTTTTGCACTCTCTGATATATTTAGCACTTGGAAAGAAATACTGTCATGCTCAGTGGAACTGGTCTTCTCCATTGTCTAACTTCCAAGCTGAGAAAAAAATGTAACGTACTGTGAAGAACTTAACATGGGTTCTGTATCCCTCTGGCTGAAAAGTCTGATAAATCTTGGTCGTCTATCACTGAGATATTCCAAAAATATTATGATTACTGAGTGGCTGTCATTTGCATCATTACAATTTGCACTGAACAAGTGTCTTGAAAGCATGTAGTAACCACATGTACAGAGAGGATAGCTGAGATGTATATATAATCTATTATTAACTATTACAAATCTGCAGGTGAGAAGAAAGTTGAAATTTTGACCCCATGCTTATGTATTTATATTTGGAATATCTTCCTTTTTTTTTACCTTCCTTTCCTCTGTAATGAAGAGCTAAAACTGGTGCATTAATAGAGAAATTAAACTCTTCCTAGCTTAAGTCAGTTCTCTGAGCTTCTCATTGCATTGTATTTACCCAACTGCTAAGACCTTTTATAGGCCACAGATACTCAGTGTTGGAGTCTGGCTCAGGTGAATCAATAGTTAACAGGTTGAAAAGTAACAGCATACTGACAGTGTAGACAAAGGCACTAGACTTTCTGTATTTGTTTTCAAATTCAAACCTAGCCTTAACAGCACTATTCTATTTTTAGGAAGAAAAAAGAAAAGTGAATTGTAGTATCAGGGTTGTTTTTTCTTCTTATCTAAAAAGAAAGTAATGGTGTATTATTTAAATTGTAGTTGAGCAGAAAGGACTGTGATCTATTACATACCCAGTGGTCAACATCTGTTATGGGGGCAGCATCCCTTATTATGACCTCAGAGTCTCAGCTACTGGCATACAGATTGGGAGTAGAAAGCAATATTATTGAAAATTTACAGTATAGATCATTAAATATATTAACTTGTGGCTTGGTCTTCAGATAAATTGAGCATCCTTAACTTCCACTTACTTTAACAGTGAACATCTACTCTGTTAGTGACTCTGATACCAGGTCAGTAAGGTACATCAGTTGAAACCATCATCATTCTATTTCTGTGCTCAAACGTATAAAAAGCTGTGCACAGAAAAATGAGAACATTTGCATCTTGTGAGGAAGTAGGTAAGAGCATTTGTAGTTTTTCATCGTGAGTGTACTTGTAAAATGAGTATAATAAGTTGGCAAGAAAGTGTCTGTTGCTCACTGTTATAATTTAATCTTTCCAAACAAGCATTTTTTGTATTAGATTTTATGAAGATGAAGATCTTATAATATTATTTGTATATACATAGGAGAATATGTATATTCTCTATACAAATTATTTTGTAAAGGTGGTGTAACTTCAAGATTAATGTTATCATTATAACAATAATACCTTTCAATATACATTGCTATATTATCTTCAACTAATCTGAATCTTAGTTATGCATGTGTATCAGATCTTCTGTTCATGTAAATCACCCTGTGCTTCTGAAGTTAGCTTTGAGACTGGTTGATGCAAGCTGTGGGTATTCCCAGGCATAATGAGGGAGAGTGAAAAGAAACATGAATATATCCAAGCCCATTATTATCAGCATGATGTTGGAAAACTGTTGTCATAATTTTGAAAAGAAGCATTGACAGAAACTTTTTTAAAATATACAAAGAAACTAAGAGGGACTGTGTATGAAAATATCATAGCTCCTATGTCTGAAATGTAATGGTTCACTGATACTCTGAGCAAGAGAAGACATCAGAGAGTGCCTCTCTATATCATTTCTAAGAATTGCATTAAAGCTTTGTGTGATTTAGTAGTGGCTTTCATTTTAAAAAAGTTGTATCCTCTCTTTTTTTTTTAATTTGAACAGATACATCAGATCTGAAAGGTCAATAATTCTAATCAATTTCTGCCTGTCTATTATCTCATCAAATATCCTTATCCTGGTTGGACAAACTCAGACACATAACAAGGTATGATAGATTCTGTTACATTTGCACTCAAGTGCAATAATAATAATAATAATAAATAATAATACTTCTATTTTATTTGTGTTTTGCTTAAAGTAATTGCATTTATTTAGTCCTTCACTCATAGGAGTTTGCATTTTTGGTAGGCTACTAACAGAGGGAAAATATTTACTGTGTTTCATCGTTATTTTTTCCCCTCCAAAAATCCCTTTCGGTATTGTTCCCTCTGGATAAGCTGTGCTCTCCGTGGTGGACTTGTATGTTTTCTAACTAAATTTCAAAGCAGAAAGTTCAAAGACTCAACATCAAAAGCACAAATTCGGATTCATTATAATAGTTGTAATAGGATTGTGCTACAGTTTTTTTTTGGTTTTTTTTTTTTTTTGTCTTTTTATTAACACGCTGGTACTCGAAAGGCAAGTGGAAATTACTTAGAAGTTAGAGTACTACTCTTGAAAAGTGCACAGACATCGTAACAAGCTATAGAACTGTTAGATCTCTGACTGATGTAGCTATAAGAAAGTAACAACCCTGCATATCTTATTTAGTGATAGACTGCTGATTTATTAGTAATCTGTTCTCAGACTTTCTGAACACAGAAATAATTTGCCTTGTTCCTGCAGAGCAAGGCTGTGTTAGTGTTTGGAGGAGCCACTCAGTGCCTACTGATGTTGGGCAGTGACAACAAAAGATTGTTTAAAATTAACTGCAGCTACCTGATAGCTTGGAATATAAAATAGAACATAACTGGCAGATAGGTGTGTAGGCAATAGAGTGGTGTTGAAGTTTGCAGTGAGCAAAAACCTGTGAAGTAATTCTTAAACTCAGTGTTTTATACTGTATAATGCACTGCTCGTGTTGATTTTTTCCCAATCCAATGAAATCCCTTCATCGTTCTGCTGAAATTACAATTTTTATTTAATCTACAATTAACCGTTTATTAATTTTAGATGAGTTCTTAGAAATTTAGCTGACAGAACGATCATAAGCTCAATAGGAGTTACATTGCTGTACTTTGAAAAACATATCCAAAACCAAAAATTATCATTTCCAATACAAAACTTAACATAATCATTGAAATTAAGATATTAATATATTCTAAATTTTGAAATTTTGTAGAGGTGCAAGCAAAAAAAATATGATTTTGTAGAAGGAAACCATGAGATTCTCAAAGACTTTGTTCAGTGGAAAAAAGTTGGACATCTGCAGGTGACTTTAGAATGCCAGTAACAGTGGAAGGCAGAAGAAAGATATAACCTCTCTGGAATTTCCACACTAACTTGCACAGTCACACATAGTATGTTATTATCAATTTCAAGGTTCTATTGCCATTGTGGAAATGAGGTTTGAGTGCACTAGAATGACTGTATTTGAGAACGTGTTCCTGAGGTATGATGGCAGATTTACTCCAATGCTTTACACTGGGAATACTGAACTGAACATCTTTTTTTATGAATCTTAATGTCTTTGACCTCCCTCACTTCTGCTTGCTGAAATCCTAAAAATGAAGAGATTATGTTGACTTCTTTTTGGGAACTGCCAATCCTAAGAATAGAAATGTGCGGAGAAAATTATTGACAGAAAAAACAACGTCACGTGGTTTTTGAATATACAGACTGAAAAAATGATTCTAAAATACCACTGTTTACTTAGCTTGTCTTCTTTCTGAATCCATGTCTTGCTCTTGATACATTTACCACCAGGGAGCTTCTAGACAGGGAGTACATCTGATGGATCAAAGGAAGAATATGTTTTTTATATTGAAGATATTCCTTGTTACGCATCAAAAGTCTTTTTTTCACCAGGTCCAGTGACCTGTGAATTTATTTACCTCCAAGAGAGGAACTGTGAGTGTACCATCAACAAAATGGCCAGCTAAAGCTAGTGTTTAGCAAAGGCTTAGTCAAATTAAAGCAATCAGACCTGAGTATAACTTCACTACGTTTGCAAATAAGGATATGTTTTGGCATGATATGTTTTTCAGTACAAGTTCTAGAATCTTTACTTTTAGTGCTCATATACCACCATAAGAAGTCAGTATTTGATTTTTAGTCTTTTGGTATAGATTACAATACTGACATCTATAGGAAAAAATATGTTTTCATTTTGCTGAGCTGGAAAGTTAAATATGGAAATTAGAAGTTCAGAAAGATCTGTGGTTCAAGCTAAAAAACATTGTAGATTTTGTTTCAAGGATTTTGTTATTTACCACAAGCAAAAAAATAATTTAAGTTTTTAGGGTTTGTTTGAAAGCTTTAAGTGAAATCTTGGAAAATACTTTATCAAGAATAATGTAATATTCAAGTCAACTTTTAAAACTTATTATTCTATGTTAAAGACTGTGATGGTATTTTATGGTCAGAAGATGAGATCAGGGTTTTTAATGTATCAGAGAATTTGAGAAATATGACATGCTGTAATTGACTGCTTATTTATTCTGTTCCATTCTTATTCTTGCAATTTGCTTGTTATTGGGCATCTAGTTAGTAACCATATGATGCTGTTGATGTTCACAGAGTTGAAGAATGCTCTGCTTTTCCTTGTGCTTTGGACTTGTTTGAGTTTAAACTGTCCCAAGTGCTATATGTGTGTATATTCCCTTTAGGATTGGATGCTTATAAATCTGATAAAGGTGAATTCAATTTTAAATTTGAATCATGTGTGAATTAAGTGTACTAAGGGTGCATTTATGACAAACAAGATTTTGTCAGTTGGTGAAGTTCATAGTTTTCTCTGTCTACATTGAACACTGCATCAACCACTTTTGTTAATTTCAAAGGTACCCCATCTCCAGGAAATTTATTTTATACATATGTCTTTTTAATGTACATATTGACATTTATTGCAGAAAAAATATTGACTCTCTTGGTCTGAATAAGTGTAAGTTTTCTTCTATTTACTTTCTCCTTTATGTAAATCATAGATACTTGGCATGTTGAGTTTAGATCTGCTCTTTTAAGGTTGAATACATTCTTGATGTTTTTATAAAAGCTTCTTTTAGTGAGAACTGCGTTTCAATGTTACACTCTTGGTAGTTCAACTGAGTTCTGCCTTTCTCAGTGAAAAAAGAATATGGTATTTCCCACGGGCAGAAATGGCCACATTATTTACAGAGAAGTGCATAGTTTTTCCATTTCTTAGATTCCTTTTTTAAAAGTGTTTTTTTCTCCTGTTTCAGTATATAAAATGTAACTTGAGGACACTAACATTAGACCAGAGGTCTAGATCATGAGGCCTCTATCTAGTTTCTAGTAAGAATAGGAATTCTTACTGATCTAGGAGGGAGTGTGGTTCCTCGTGGAAAATTTGGACTGGAATAGCAAAATAAAAAAAAATTTAAAAAGTTTGTCAGCATAACGTCAAACTTGTTGTGCGTTTTATTGAAGGGCATATCTGAGAAATGTTCTGCCTTTTTCAGTATGTTTCCCCGAGATTTTCCAAACACAGAACTTTATTCAAAGCTGCCTTAATGCATCAAACTTTGTAAGAGATTTCTGTTTTGTCAGATTCCATTTTGTAGCATGGTTCACTGAAGGATGAATTTGCAATAATATTATGAATTTGGTTACATATCATGTTTCAATATAATAAGTGCTATACTAAGTATGATATGCTTATTAATTTAATTTTGATGCTTCTTTCTGTTTCTTGTTTTCACGTCCAAAGTAAAACTTAATGTTAGATGTTTGCCACATAATCTAATTTAAATGTGAGGATACCTGTAATGCTGTTGATACACCAGGGGTAGCCTTTTTTACAGCTGAATCTAGTTGTGATGTTGAAATGAAGCTTCCCAAATTAAGGAAAGATAACACATTTCATATATAACCTAACTGCTCAAGTATTTGTTATTTCACAAATACTGTGAGATATACTTACATCTACAAAAGCAATATGCTTTTAATTTGAAGAGATTGACAGCTTTCTTTGGGGAAATCTATCAGTGATTTGTAAGTTCCACTGAAATGGAACTCTTACTATATTATCTTGCCATCAGAAAAATATGGTCTTATTTCTTTTCTATGTGGACCTTTGGCACTAAAGCAATACATCTTTATTTATGTTACTGATCCCATTTAATGAACAGGTTCTCTACTCCAAATAAGTTATATTTACAAATGGGTAAAAATTAATTATTTTCTGGAATTCGGGTCACTTGTAAAAAATAGGCATATTTTTAGAAATGTCATAAAACCCTGCACATTTTGTTAGTCAGACTTATGTGTGCCAGGGAATACCAGGAAAGATGTTTGGGAACAAGGCAACATTTAGCAACCCTGATATTCTGTATCAACCCTGTTTAATTGCAATATCCAGTTTATTGCTCTTGCTATTTACATTTTGAAATTAATCTCCCCTGAAAGTAGGTGAAAAAATGTGGTTATTTTAGAATTTGATGTCTTTGACCACCTAAAGCACGTAACATAAACAAACAGTGGTTCTGATAAAATTATTGTGAACAGGCAAAAAAAAAAAATCATAAAATTTTACAGATTACAAGATCTGAGTGTCCACTAAATAGGCCAACTGGATAAAAATAAATCCAGTTTTAGGTTTTGTTCATTTGTTTGTTTGTTTTTAAATAGGCATTCTAAGCTGAAAGAGTCAAATAGGAGTAGAAAGGAGCTGAGAAGCCACAGTGCCACGTTCCCACAGCATTCTGAAGCAGCTGACTGTGTAACTAGGACTCCCTCAGGTTTTGAGAAACAATGGGTGGAGGGATCCCCTGAGACCCCAGCAAATGTTCAGGTGGCATTAGTACTGTCTCTAACCATGTGGCTCTTGCCCCATATCTGCTGCCGCCTTACAGATGCAGGCATCGTGGCAATATATCTCCTAGGAAACAGCAGGAGAGACCTAAGAGCAGATGGAATGAACAGAGAAATGGTGCTAACACAGCATTAAGGTTGTTTTAGAAAATCAGTGAGGATGTAGGGAATTCAGCGTCTCAGGCAGTAGAACTCTGTACTTTAGCTCATGCTCTGAGGACTTCAGGATGATACTATCCACTTAATCAATAAGACCTGGGCAAATATGTCCTTCCATTTTTTTCACCAGTTCCCAGTTGTCACCTTCTCTGCTGATTGCCATTTCTTCCTTTCTGTGCAACAGTTTGTTGAACAGAATAGGTCAAATCTCACAGAAACCCACAATTAAATAGGTCATCTCTCAGAGTACACTGTACCGCAGACATCTGCCTGCTGTGTATTTGGGAACTCAGAAACAATTAACTGAAGAGCCCACTTAACGTAACTATTACAGGAGTAGTTCTGATTAAGCAATACTGTTTCACCGTGCCAAATTCTGACCAAACCGGTTGACATCAGTGGAATTAGCTACCTATTTTCAGATTCTTGAAGGAGCAGATCTTTCTTACTCGAGATCAGTAAACATTGTCATTCATGCTACTGTTAACCTGCCTCAGTGGTAAAGGTAACGTTTTCACAAGTACCTGCCACTCAGTTTCTCAAAATACATCAAGTTTATCATTCAGTTTGCTGCTTCTAAACAAACTAGGCATTTCAATTTTACGTGGGCTAAAGAAAGAGATTGGGTAGACATTATCAGCATGTAATCTCTGCTTCCAGTCCCCAGAACCTTGATCAGAACTCTGTGACCTATTTTAGAATAACAGAAATTTTCAGTTAGGAAGGTTGTCTGTTTCTATATCCTTCTCAAACCAGAGTCAGCTGTAAGGTCAGAACAGGTTATCCAGAGTTAAAGACTTAACTTTATGTAGTCATGTCTTGAAAATCTCCAATTGTAGAGACTGCATGAAACCTTGAGAAACTCCCCAGTGTTTGACTATTCTTACAGCTAAAAGGCATTTGCATGTACCTTCTTTGGACTTTTCTTGTTTCGATTTGTGTTAATTGTCCTTTGTCATCCCACCCCAAATCTCTGTGAAGATATTGGCTACATCTTCTCAATCAGCTCTCTGTAGGCACTGACAGGCTGGTGTTATGTGCCCCAAAGCCTTGTCTTTTCCAGGCTGAGCAAGCGCACCTTCTTCAGCTTTTCCTCACAATGCATGTGTTCTAGCCCAAACCATACTCATGGCCTCTGCTAAATTCACCATAAGGCTTTCTTGTACTGGGTGTCCCGATTGTATTGGATGTGATATTCTAAATGTGATCTAATGTGCTGAAAAAGGGAGGAAAATCATTTGTCAGTCTACTAGCTGTGCTCCTGTTGGTGCAGCTTTGAATGCGCTTGACCACTTGTGCTGCCAGGGCACACTGTTGACTCATATTCAATTAAGTTTCCCATCCCTCCAACACGTTTAGCTCTCTCCAGATAGCATCATTGCCCTTGACTGTGTTTGGTCCTATCTTCAGAGTTTAACAAGAACTTTGCTGCCTGTTCCCTGCCAGTGACATTAAAGACAGGTCACTATAGTACTCCACTTGTCATTTGCCTCCAGGTAAATTACCACCTAATCCAACCTATTTCTTATCTTTTTAGTTGTTTTCCATCTGCCTGTGACCTCCTGGTCTAGCTATAAAAACTAGTTGTTGGAGATTTTGTTGGAGCTTATTTAAATGAATTTAATAATTTTAATTAACAATAAAAAAAAAAAAACGTTTTTTGAATGTGTGACCTATGACTCACACCTGTATCAGCTCCAGCAGCTCTCAGCTGGTGAGTGTCTTCACCCATCCAACCACTCATGCAGACATGCTGAGAGGCGCAGCACTGGTGCACTGTGCTTCCTACTCCCTTACTGTAGTGCTGGGTTTAGTGCTGCAGTGTGTGCCTTACCTGTCCTTCCTCAGCCCAAAGTAAACAGACCAGGCTTTACTCTCTGCTGTCCTGCTGTTCTCAAAATGGTATGTGCTGGGAGTTGTTTGTTTGTTTGTTTTCTTCATGTTCTTCAGGACCTTTTTAGAAGTTTGATCTCTTCTGGAATTCACCCCCACAGTCCTGAGCTCATTCTCTCATAAACACCTGTTTGAATCATTTCAGACAATCTGTTGATGACTCAAGTAGCTATTCTGGGCTTCACACCTATTCTCTACTTCATTGCTTGTTTGTTGAATTCTAGTGGAAATAGAATAACGGTCAATGGGAAGTAGATCAACCTACAGACAAATGTGTTTTCATTTATGTAACAATAATCTTAAAAAAAAAAAAAAAATTGAAAAACATGAACACTTGTAATGACAGTGAAAAGATTTTTAAATGAAAGTGTCGTTGGAATATACTTCACAAAGCTAAACATTTTGAACAATAGTAATAGCACTAACAGCAACTCGGTTATTTTCATTCTACTATGAAGGTTGCATTTCCAACATGAAGTTGTCTATGTGGGTTATCATGTCTGAAAAGGCAGGCATACAATTTGCCTGCCATGTATACCAAAACAGATAGAAAAATCTTATCAAGATATTTTTTTATATCAGTATCTGGTAAAATAATACATTAAAAATACTATTATTTGATAAATGCAATGTAAAGCTCATGTTCTGAAACAATTTGTATAAAATCATTACTTTTTATTTATATCAAAATAAAACATTAGAAAGCACAAATTCTTTTGTAAGATTATCGTTTAAAGAACAATGGTGTAAATTTTGTGCAAAAGGTTATTTACTTATTGTACTAGATTTTATTTATACTCTCCTACAATTCCCTGTTGTGTCTGCATATTTTCAGGAACATATGGTATGGTTTAACCTTGACATACACTATGAAGTTCATTTTTGCAGTTAACTCTTCTTTTGTTGTTGTTGTTTTTATTTTTGAATTCTCACATATATGAGTTTTTGGGCCCCTACATCTTGCAGTTAATGTAAACGAATACTGGATTGATCAGATTCTTTGTTTGGTCTTATTAGAAACTAATAAATGAGAATTCTTTCCTTATACGCTATATATTTCACTCTGAAACAAATCACGTAGAAGTTCACAGAATCAGACTCAGAGCTGGCTTAAGAGATGGTATGTAAATGAACTGTGAGATTTGTGTTATCAATGAAGTACACTCAAGTTTGGAAACAGCTCCTAAGTGAATCCATTCGCTTTTTTATTGGGGGGAGGAGGAGGAGGGGAGAAGTGAATTCTGTTTGCTGGATTCAATCAAAATAATCCAGAGTGCTGTTTGGAACAGCAGTCAGAACTAATTGCTCCAGAAGTACAAGAAGTTTTGACCTGGCCAATTGCAAGTTAGCGTACACTTTACATTTACTCTTTAGTTTTTAGCAAATAGTGGAAAGTCAAGAATAATCACCCACATCCTGTCCTTTCCTGCCTTTTCTTTCTAGTGAAAGTAACAGAGGTCATATATGCATACCCCTTGAGGTTGGCATTCACTAAATGTGATCCTAGTATACTTATAACATCATGAGAAAAAAGTGTTAGATGCTATAGATCACAGTGGGACTTAGTCACAATAGGGATGCTTAGCTTGTTAAACTCCTAGTTACAGTTAGGCATCAAAATAATGTACCCAGAGATCCTTTTTGGTGTTAGTGTAAAATGCATTCAATGCCTCTAAGTTTTAGATGGTTGCTGAAACATGATCTTTTAGATTTGTTTTCTTGGACACTGTATGGGAACTGTTAAGACACAGCCTGAACCACTGATTGATCACCTGGTAAAGGGCCTGGCCAGCCCTGGGAGCACAGGTACAGCTGTGAGATCAGAAGGGGTGGAGCCTGGCTGCACCTCTCTTAGATCCCATTTAAGGGCTGAATGCCTCTATGGAAGGAAATTTGGTGGGAGATCCCTTCCTTCTGGAGTCCTTTCTGTGGGTCTAGATTTTCAGAGATGGGTAAGCACCTTTACTCTTCCTGTGAAGTACCATCCTATTGGCGCTGATCCCTTTGCTCTTGTATTCTTATGTTGGCCTTTCACTGTGTTAATCTTTCCAATTGTAACAAACACACATTCTTGTCACCTTAAGTCCCAGTGAGTCACACTGTAGACATCAAAAGTAGTGCTGATAAATTTGATAGTAACTGTGTTTTAGTGTTTTTATCTGTTGATGGTTTTGTCACAACTTGTATAAAACTGACATTGTGGATGAATAAGTAGGTATTTTGTGGAATTTAATAGAAAATCATGCTCAGAATACTTGTTGAAAGAAGACTGTAAAGATAAATTTTAGAAGCGTACATTTAGATATAATCATGAACGTTTTAAATGAAGGTAATTGTGAGATTTGCAAAACTGCAGGGAAATGTACATGTTTGTAATAAAAAGGCCTCACGCTGTTAAAACTGATAGAATTCCTGAAATGTCAAGAAAGTTCAGTTTGCGCTAGAGTTGTGGGTTTAAAAACAGGATGGAAAACATGTTAGTGTCTTTCTTTTCTGAAGAAAACTGAAATGTATCTGGCACAAAAAGTCCAGCAGTTGGAAGGAAGTATGAATAAGGTTGGCACAAAATGTTTTTCCATTAGTAAGTGATTACATCTCTCTTTCTTTCTCTAATTAGTAGTATGGCATATAATTGGTGTTCTGTGCTCTTGATTTCATAAAAAGTCAGATCTTCAAACTATCCCATGTTTATTAAATAATTTCTCTGAGGTAGGAAATGAATTATTATTCTTTAAATACCACTTAAAGTTAGGTGAAGGCTTAAAATGAAAATGGTTTTCTTAACAAGCTTAACTGAGCTATACACAGCAACAAAGTAATGTGTCAGAGCCTACATACCTTGGGTTTTTAAAAGATAGGATTAATTTTAAATCTGTTGTTATTTGCATTGAGATTTTACACTCCTTATATATAAAACAGCTTTCAGGTCTGCCTTTAGAGTATATCCTCTTATGTTAAGTCAGTCAGAATTCAGGCTTGAGTGCTAGCAATTTAATTATTGCTATAAAACCTTCATTTTAGCACTGCTTATCTTTTAAAGTGAATACAGGATAGTAATAATGTTTCTCTGAACTGAATGATCTCACAAGGCTTTGCAGCCATACTACAATGGGAGTAAAATGGCTTTGCTATGAATCTTAGTTAGACCTTGGTATCAGTGCAGAATTAACTATGGAACTGCTGCTAGACTGAGTTTATCTCTTGTAACTGTTCATAAACCTCATTCCATAAAATCTCTCCAGAAACCTATTTGTAAGAGTTTAAACCTGATCAAATGTTTGTTTCCCTTTGTCTCTGAAAGATTTTTCCTTTTGGGAAGAGGACTCAACTATATTACATGCCACCAATCAAAATATATTCCTGGCAGATTGTTAAACTTAAGTGAGAAGACTGATTCACGTTCCATTAAATACCTGGAGAACATTTCTATCCTAGTTAATCAGTGGCTGCTAAACAATAAAACATGTCCATTTATTTGTAGGAAATTGTCAATCAATTACAGATAGGATGATTCCAAAATGTTGAGTTGTCATTTAGTCTCTCGGCACACAATTTGCCAATACAAAATTTAAGGCTTGAAATCAATTAGAACTAATCGGAATTGTGCTGCCTTGCAGTTGCCACGGCTAAAAGCGTGCACACAAGCTATCAATACATCTCATTTGTTATCCCATGACAACTTGATTGCATATTTGAGCCTCTGGAGGTGTTAGTTATTGAAGTTTCAGTACTCACTAAATACTGCGTGATATGCAAAGCAGGCCCAAAACTGAATGTTGAATTTTTTTATTTTTTGTCAAAAAAGCACCATGTAGATTTTCAATTTAGGCACGTGTGTATTGCCCCCAGCACAAGTAGATCTTGGAAGTCTCTCAGTGTTACCCATCTTAAATGATTTGTATGGGCTTTGCTAAACTCATCTCATGGTGCTTTTGAAATTAAAATTTCATGTGTCAACTGGGACTGGCTTGAGTGACTTGGATTCACTTGTCTTTTCTGGAAATTTATGTGCAAAAACCTGCTAGCATGCTGTGAAAGCTTAAATTTCTGGAAAGAATACCTCTAAGTTGTTTTGAAGAAGAAATAAGAATAGATGATTATGAATGCATGAAACAGCAGTGCAGTGCATTCCCTAGCTTATTTCTTCTACACCTTGTTAGGCTCAAATGCACAACACTGTGACAGTCAGTTTCTCTGACCCTGACAATACCTTTGTTTTCAGTTGCTTCTAAAAAGCAGTACATCTGAAACGTAATGTTATTCAGTTTTTAACTATAGGAAAAAAAAATGGTTTGCCTTCTAACGTCTGGAAAATTGCTACCCCACAATGATCTAAACCTGCTAGTGCTATCAGTTTAGAAAGCTACTGCATGTGCAGAGGATGGCACTGATTTCAGTAGTAGGCTCTGCAGGCAAAGTGATCTGATCTGCATAGATCACAGAGTCTGCTAAGGGAATTCCCAGCAGAGGAGTGGAGAGAATACAGATAAACTTTCCAGCATTAATTTGTTTCTAACGTTGTCATCTGATGCATGGACACAGTCTAGGAGATTTTCTAGGAGGAGGCATTCGTGCAAGTATATAATTTAAAATCATTTATTTTAACATTTATACATTTTACACTTTTTAATTTTAGTTGCCAAAATGCATCTGAGGGACATGTATCATTAATTATTATTGTTGATGTGAAAAATAAACCTATCATTAAGGCTCTGGGAGTATTTCCAACACCAACAAATTTTCAATTTAATTTATTAACAGATAGAAACATGATGGTTTTTTGGTTTTTTTTATTTCTCCCTCCAGTCAGACCCTCAATTTAGTTTGTACTCACACCTCCCACAGGGAAAAGCCCGAGCAAATATATTAGCCTTGTACTATTTTCTCAATGTCAGCACACTAAGATCTGTCAGCTCTCCCATGGAGGCATGAAGGTTGGAAAAAAGTTGAGGACACCTTCAGCTGTAGTGAGATAGCTGATAATTTTGACCTTAAGAATGTTAAGTGGTACACAGAAGCAGTGGACGTTCTGAAGAAAGTTAGATCTGAAACTTTCATCAGGTATAACAGTGAAATCAAATGTTTTGCTTCCGTCCAACAAAAATAGTGAGGCTGGTACGGCCTAGAGGGGAAAGCTGTACCAGAGACAGTAATGCTGTAAAACAAAGTTTTCTCTAATTGATTGCAGTCATATATCAGTGGAATCAAATAATGGTGGTGGTGGTTTGTTCTTTTTTGCATTAGCAAAGGCTTCTGACTGGTCTGAGAGTGTTATGCACTGAGCATTCCACATGTTAAGCAGACTTGAGTGGCTAAGTACGTAGGCCTATAAAGCTGATATACCAGTGAAACAGATACCAGAAAAAAGTCTCAATTCCTGTTGTGCATACAGATGGGTACAAATAACAATATTATAATCACAGACAGCTCTTAGTAATTGTGTGACATCTAGACAGGCCTTCTCCATTTTTTTTTTTTTTTTTTTTTCAAAGAGTAAAGAAAATTTGCATGATGTGGGTATATTATGATCATATAGGATTTCTTCGGTATTCAATTACACTAGAGAACAATTTTTTAATAATTGCAAGGCACTGGAACTTTGTAAGAAACAGAGACAGCATCCAACTACAAATTCAAATCCATACATGGCTGTGGCCTGCTGGGTAAGTTTTGTTTCGTGGTCATTTCCTACAGAGGAAGTCACTGTGTTCCTGGACCATTGGAGGGTTGACCCCATGCTCCCATTGTGAAGTCTGACAGGAAACAACTTCCAGAAACAAAATATTGTAAACAGGGTTCACAAGTTAGAATTTAGGAGGTACAAGTGAAGAGGCCATGCACATGGCCACACACGTGGCTGCATTTTCTACTTTCCCAATGATACTCCCTGTTCTGTCTTAGATATTCACTGATTATTTTTTTTTTAGGGTCTGCATTACACACAGATAGCTCCATAAAAGCTAAAAATCTACCTCTTCCCACTGAGATACAATTTTGTCAGCAGATATTCTTAGTTGTGTTTTGTTTTATATGAGAACCATTTGCATTCCACATGCGTTAAATTTTTGATATGAGACTCAGTTAAACATAGAGTCAGGGGTTAATCACTTGGTTAGCCATGTGGTTAATAACTTAAAATAACTGAAGGCTTTTTATTTTCTTTAAAAAGCTACTAATGCATTATTTAATAAGTCATAATTTGAATATAATAAAATGCCTAGATTCAATCAATGGTAATTGTTTTACTTAGAAACAATCTGAAGTTATTTGCACTGAAAATTATAACAGTGGCATTTCCTTTCAGTCTAAAGCTGTATGGCAGACATCTGATTCCTTGAGCTTTATGTACAGTGCTATATTTTGCTTGATATTTATCATTATCTACATTTCAAAATAACCAGATCTCAACTAGAACAGAATTCAAAGTGCTTTGATAAAAGGATTTTAATATGCATTCATGATTTCTATTTAGGAATGGAGAAAATGCTGAAAACAAAGATAATGTGTTACTAGCAATACTTATTGTCTTTAATTACATCCATAGCGTTTCAGTGCACAAAGAATATGACTAGAAAACAACAGCCCAACATGTTCACTAGGACAACTATGCACTCATAACTCTTGGGGAAATTCTCTTTGTCAAAACAGGCACTGCTGGTTTTGGGAACAAGAGGGGCACATAATATAATTTCAATTCCTAGTTGAAATACACAGGTCTCCTCTTAGGCAAGAGTGAAGGGTTTCTTTTTTTGAATACCACGTGCATTAAGTCTCTCACTTACTGTGAGGAGGGAAGAAGAACCTCCTGGCTGATCCATGTTTCAGCTGAGACAGCATTAATAGCACACTGATGTTTTGTTGCTGAGCAAGAGGTATGTGGCAGAGCAGTGCTAGACTGAGCACAGCAATGGCCAATTGCTGCCTCCATTAAGGTGCTGCAGGAGGGTGAGGGTAGGCAGAGCTAGCCTGTCACTAGCCTGTAGTGTCCAAGGGATTATTTCATAACGCCTAACGTCATGAGGAAGGCCATAAAGCGGTGGGTAGCTGGTTGAGGTGTTGATCAGTGGGGGCGAGGGGGGTGGATGGACAGTGGTCAGCAGGTGGTAATTATATTGTTGAAATATCAAAATTTATATAAATGTGTGTTATTATCATTGCTATTTTCTTTCCTTCCTCCCCCTCCCCCTTTTTTTCGGTCTTAGTAAGTACTTTTTGTCTCAACCCACAAGCTCTATTTTATTTCCAATTCTTCCATCCCACTGTAGGAGGGGTAGTGAGCAAACTGCTGTGTGGTGCTTAGCTGCCTGCCAGGCTAAACTACAACATATTTCATATAGGTAGGAACCAAGAAATGCTTTAGGTGAAGATTACTCTTGCTCAGTGTGGAAAAAGAAATAATCTGTTTCCAAATTAGAGATAGAGAAATGGTCTTGTCACAATTTCTACTTTCATCAGTTCCTCCTTTTTTTTCTTTTTTTCTTGTAAAATCTTTTTTCATTCCTATCTAGCTTTGTGATTTGTTATCTTCTTTTTTGAGTCTGACTTTGCTCACTCTTTGTTTGGCCCCACGTAAGATTTGCTTCCCTGTTTCTATGTCATTCAATATTATTATCAAAGCTATCACTTCAAAATTCAGTAATATCTACATAAGTGTTCTCCATTTTCAAAGAGTGAAGAAAATTTACTGGATGCAGACATCACTTTCTTCAATATTTAAATGTCACTGGAGGACAGGTTGTGTGTGTGGTGTGTGTGTGTGTGTGTTTTTTTTTTTTTTTTTTTTTTTTTTTTATGATGGCAAAGCACCAGACCTTTGTAAGAAACAGAGGCAGTATTCAAATCCAGTAGTGGCTGTGGCCAGTCAGGCAGGTGTTTTTTCCAGGTCATTTCCTCTGTAGAAAATGTTCCATGTTCCTGAATCACTGTAGGATATATCTGATGTTCTGACATGGAGTCTGACAAAAAATACTTCCTAGAGGGGTTACAAGTTAAGAGGGAAGATTCTGTCTTCGTTCTTTTAATTCTCCTTTATTTTTTTTTCTCATTTCTTCTGGTTTGTTTGTTTCCTAAGAGGCAGAGAAATTCCTGTGCATGCGTGCTCGCACCCTCTCTCTCTCTCTTCCTTCTGGTCCATTCTTTCTTTTGAAGCATTCTTCTATGCAGACTTTCATAGTTCTCAACAGATAAGCACTTTTGGAATAATGGCCATCTTCTGTTGTCGTGTTTAAATGATCAAATACACTTTGTCAAGGAATATGTGCTGAATATTTCAAGCATTATAACTGTGTTTGAATGCAATAGCTCTTCCTCACAGGTAGAAAAATGAGAAGTAATGGAAAGTGTGATTATAAGATATGATAGCTCAGTAGGACTCACATCATATACCAATGAGACTAATGTTGTAAGCAAACAGTTCTCATTGCTGTGCTTTCCAATAAATGTTTTGTTTTTCTTTCCTTCATTGAGATATAGTTTCGAAAGGCAATGGGAGAAGTAGAAATTATACCACTGTATATTTTTAATAGAATTATACTGTACAGTGATGCTGTATATGATACTTAACAACATTTCTCTATCAGTATTATTATTAAGAGTCTTCTGTTCAAAATTCAGTAGCACTAGCTAGGGAGGTTATAACCTAAACCACATTGCAATGTAATGCATACATGATGTTCTCATGGCACAGAATAATAGGACTGAAAAACTCCCATCTTCAAGAGAGCCAAGAGCTCTAAAGGGCTGTCCAGAAGCCCATTCACAGAACCACACATCCTGTCTTGCAATTGCCATGTTCCTGTTTGGCTTCGTGCTCCTATGAGAAATCACATGCTGTCACAATTTTTTCTTTAGCAAGTTGAATGACAGAGTTGTCTTTGCTATACTTTACTTTTAGAGTAAGCCAGGCACTTCTTAATTTGTTTATGTCTAGTATTATCTATTGAGGGGAAAAAAAAAAAAAAAAAAAAAAAAAAAAAATCTATCCTTATAACACTGTTATTTCTCCCAGTTGACAGAATTAAACATTTTAAAGGGAGAAAATGGAACTCAGTAAATAAATAAGCAGACTGTTCATTTCACACCCACCTTCCAGACTGGTTAAGGCCCCTTTTATTATTTTTATTAATCTCTTTGCTGTCAGAGATGCAGAGCATCATACTGATGCTTGGAACTTCATCTCTTGGTCTGTCTGTGCCCTGAATCTAGCCCTGTATCTATGTTTATTGAAATCTATCTTCTTAAATCTGTTTAACTATACACTGGGCTTAAAAACAAACAAATGAGAGGTCAGTGTTGTTAATTGACTTGTATGTACAGCCAGTAAACTCTTGTAAACTAGCACCTTAAAAGATTAAGAGAACTACATGAGAACTGTCACACCCAGCACATATTATTATGATTCACTGGACAAAGCTCAAAACAGTTAAAATCAAGGCTGATTTTTATATTAAAATCTAATTCAAATTCTCCATATTCATTTCAAAATGCAAGCAACCCATAAACCCTCCACTGTTTGGTTAAGCAGTTAGTTTACAATTGCTTTGCATCAAGCACTCCGCACATAGTAGTTTGGATATACTAGCAAATATATTCCTCTTCGTTTCTATTCACTGCTTTTCAAGGAATAATAGCATCATTGCTGTTCTTTTGGTTTCTTTAATTCCCAATGTGGGATACATTGCCTCCTAACACACATTTAGAGGTAGGTTTTCTGTACAGCACTTTCTAAAAGGCACGATACCCTCAGATTAAAAAAGGGAGCTATGCAGCATAAAATCCTGCAGTGCTTTGAAATTAAGCTTAAAACCCTGCAGAGCTTTGGAGATGAAAGTTTTTCATATAGCAATGTGTTTTGCATCAGAGTGGAGAAAGGCCCGGGGACTTTTAAGAAATGCTACTGGAACTGGAGTACGGTATTTTACACAGGACATATCAAATGAACACAATATTGCATTGACTATGTCTGCAGCAATAATACATTATACATTTGAGCTACTATTAGGTAGCCATAAGAATGATTGCAGCAGATCTAACACAAAAGCAAAAATTCTGCTTGCCGTAAAATGATCTGTTTAACTGTGGGATGCCCTTCTTTGCCTAGCATATAACAGTCCATATATCTTTTATTTTTAAGATTTTTTTAATGAAAAGATCTAACCATTTGTTATACAGCTGAGGTAAACAGAACAGTCGATCAACATTTGATAGATGATGATGCCTGCAACTGTGTTAGACCTCAACTCTGAAATGAGTTTTGTGGAACCCTACCAAACTTTTCCCGTTTAGAATAGGCATTATGTTGTAATGGTTGCAGCATTGTGGGTTTTTTTTTGTTTTTGTTTTTTTTTTTGTTTGTTTTTTTGTTTTTTTAAAAAAAAAGCTAAAATAAACTTTATTAAATAGTTCTGTGGATCAGCTAGTTTTTAAAACATTGCTCCTGAACAAAAGCTCCCAGTACATATATTAAAATAGCCTTCTGAGGAAGTCTTCTATACTTTATTCAAAATAGTTTTAGCTGTTTCTTTGTTTGGATTTCTAGAGAATATGCAATGCTTCTCTTGAAAATATACAATTCCCATCTAGAATAAATTCTAAAGAACTCTAATAATTTCCATCACATATTTCTTTGTGTGTGTGAGAGTGTGCATGAATATGTACTATCTTACATACATAAGATAGTGTGTATCTTATGTATACTACGTCTTAGGCTAGAGTACAGTCTGTTAATGATTACATTTACCAGCTTAAGGAAACTTATGTTAAAATGAAATATCTTATTGGCTCATTCCCAATAGCAACAAATGAAGAAGAGAGACAATGTTGTAAATAACTAGATAATTAGAATCAGGAAAATATAATTCCAAAGGGATGGGGAACCCATAGTGTAGGTTACTGTATCAAAATATGCTGTTTATATCTTTTCTTTGTATGGAAAAATAGTGAGGTGGGGCATGGGAAGCAAACATAAATGTAATAATTTTTATTATTGTTTTAGGATTTTGTAGTACATATCAATGCATAATGTCAGTTGTATTCCTTTAATTTGAAGCAAATGAACATCTATTAATTTAATAAGTCTTTCTTAGTTCAGGAATATTTCAGCATTCAAAATAATGTTCAACCTTCTCAAAATCTGCCCTGGTTGGTGAAGTGTTTACTGTCGAAGCATATTGGATATTTTTCTGTATGTTTGGTTTGGCATCTAGTTCTTTATGTTACGTGATTTCCTGTATTACTTGTCTCACATTCATGCCATTTCAGTTTTTGTTAGAAGTACCTGCAGCTTTTATGGTAAGAAGAAGTTGTGAATGTGATTTGAGTCCGTGAGCAAGCTGCTTGAATTGGGTCCCATTTTGTGCAGTGATACACTTGCTTTTCAGCGAGCAGAGAATCAAGTGATGTTTTATGTTAAGTAGTCGTGACATTGTATCCAGCTGAATTTTATTACTCTTTCTATTAAGTCTTTCTCTGAGCAATCACAATGCTGACAAGGCTGCCGTGTTAACATTTTTAAGCAGCTAGTGGGGCTGATTTGCCTACAGGCTCTCAGGGGACAGTGGGTGTTCCAATCATTTTACGAAAAGAAGTGACAGGCTTTGCTCTCTCAAGTGACTGTGCCATTTTTTTTAGCCCTCTAGAGTCATCCATCTATGCAGAAAATGTAATAGTTGATCACAAATGTTGGATTTGCAATATTATACTGAGTTAATGTAACTTTTCAGTTATTCAATTACAGATCTTGCTACATATTAGCACAAGTTTGTGTGCCACAGAGGACTTGTTAACTTAGTGTATTTTCAGTATCTTCTCTACCTTTAGGGAAGAAAGTATTGGTTTATATCTTATTCTAAAGGGGCTTTAGTATGATGTTTAGCAGTTAACCTAAAAGCTTTTCTAAATAACATGACACTGTTCTTGAAAATAATAATATACAAGCAATGAGTTGCAGCTCTTGTGTTTGTAGCAGTTTAACTTAAGGGTACATACTTTGTCAGCTTTAAAATGTTTGTATTTTAGTGTGAAGAACAATTCCATTAAGTGTTCCTCCAGTGATTATTCTGAACTTACTGAATTCAGTGACTTTTCTGTGGCAACGCTAGTAGGTTCATGGGTTTCACAGTTTTGCTCCATGAAGAATGACTCAATCACTTGATGTTACATTAACTTCAGAAATGAATATAGATACCATTTATTAAAAAAAAAAAAAAAAAAAAAAGGATATTTGAAATCTTAAGAATTCCAGAGTACAGTTTCAGACTTGATTTAAAAAAACAAATGTATCCATCTCTGTGGAGCCAAGCATCCCAGCTTGGTGCTCCAGACTTGTGTGGTAACACAGACACCTGAAACTAAGTCTGCACGGCTTAATCTGGTCTGTATTCTGAAAGTGCATCTAATGTAAAGTAACAGTGCCAGCATCTCAACAAAACATGCCTAGCATGAGAACTTTTTCATACTGGGAGCCAGTCTGTGGGTGAAGAAGGTGTAAGTTCATAAGTTCTGTAGTGCAGGTTAAAATGTGATTAGGAGTACTCTTTTCTGAAACCAATGAGAAGAAAAACTCTGGATTAGTTTATACAAAGAAGCTCCAGTATGTGCTTCTTTCATGTGCTGTCTCAAAATAATTTAAATTTCAAGAAATGCTTTCTACTTTTGATCCTGTTTGAAAACTAATTGCCCACCAATTACACTTTCTTAAACAAAGGTTTTAGCATACCAAATATTTGTGCATGAAGTTATTGATATTAATTATTGTTCTGTAATGGAAATGGGCTATTGATTCCGTAGGATGTAATCACACATTTAGACACTCTTCATGCCTACCGAAACATGTCAGCTGCATTCCTTCAGCAGTAGTTAAGCTGGTCCTCTGTTAGAACATACTATGAAGTGAAGAAGCATACCTAGAAAGCTTAGATTTTGAGAGTTGTATTTCAAACAAATCATACCAATTTTCAGCCACTTAATTTGTGGCAATTGTTGTTTAATTCAGAAAAGGATAAAGCTCACTTATAGGCTATATACTTAAGCAGATGAAAGCAGTTATCCTGATTAAGCCTCATTTGCTATATATCACATAGCATGAAAGGCGGATTTTTTTTTTTTTTTTTCATTTATTGGTACATAATCATTCGTGGGCTATGGGCAAGATAATATGAGATTTTGAGAAGTTTGTGATGGTTTTATTATACTTAATGAGCATGCAATATATGGCTCCTCAGTCTTGGCTGGCATTTTGAAATTAGACTTCCAGCAGAGAAATCTTGTTGGGGATGGGTTTTAGATTATTCAAAGCTTCCATGGTTAGAGCTTTTTGTACATAATGTCAAGTACAATCATCAATTAAATGCATACTATTGTTAAGGTAGTAGCAGTACAGAGAGTAAAGACTAGTCTGGTTGTGTGTTTTTTTTTTTTTTGTTTTGTTTTTTTGCTGACTTGGAACTTCTTTATGAAATTTGTTCGTAGTTTTATTTTTAAAAGTAGGCAGAAATGTAAAAGATCTCTGCATAGTTTTAAAGAGTATTACTTAAATGTACTATACAAATTTATAGTCAAATATTGGTCATTTATTAATACAACAACCATACTCCTGCCATATGTGAATAAAAAGCGCAAGATTTAATGCATAGGGAAACTGAACTGTTTTCAGCATTTTACTGTAAAACTCAGCCCACCTGTCATATAGGAAAATAAACAAAAATCTGGGAAATGCATTAGCTTTTAGCAACGGTATACTTCTTTACAAGTTTGAAGACTATTTTTACAGTTATTGGCCTTCCTCTGGCTGTGACATCTTTGTGAACCAATTTGAGCTCTGATTGGACAAAACATGATTTTTCAACTAAAAAGTCTGGTCTCTCATTTAACTCATTTAAAGTTGCCACTACATCAACCCAGCACCAATTTATGTTTTATTTCTTTATTAATCAATTAATTGTATGGTAAAAACTAACTAATGACTTAAGTACTGTGCTACTAGTTAATGCTGCTTACTTTAAAACAAAAAAAAAAATTCTCAGAATTTATCTATCAATGAGAGAATATTGTTCTCTGACAACACTCCAATCCAGTGAGGTTTTTTCTGGTTTTCTTGGATCTGAGTATGTTTGATCTTACCTACTGTTACCAACCAATGCAAATACCTTTTCTTTGTTCTTTTATTTTATTTATTTATTTATTTATTTTGCATAATTTGATGACAGTGTGTTTTTTTGGCAATTTGTATTCTCTACATGTCCATATGATTGCTGTTCCTTGAAATGCAGCACATGTTAGTGTTGCAAGTGCCCCATGAGGCAATACCACAAGGCACTGAGCCAAGTAGATTACTGGCATAAACAAGCCAACTTCTATTGACTTTATCAGCATTGGGACAATTTATACTAATGTCAGACTTTGTTTATCTCGCTTCATCTGACAAAGAACATCCCATTGGTTTCCATCCTTTGCTTTTGATTGAACAATTTTAGGCTGTAACTGACTGTGACAGCTCATACTTCATGTTTCTGTTTCAGGTTTTTTCCCTGAAATGGTACAGCCATCTGACATCAGGCTGTGGGGATAAAAATAGCCAGAAGGGTCTTTCAGGTAGCCCTTGGAGGATCATTCAATATGATCTTGTCAGCCTGGGGTAGTAATATTGTAGTAATGTAAGTACTACAAAGCTAGTAACTGGTTCAGCTGAGTTGATGGCATTAAAACAAGGAGATATCATTCAGCATTTTTTTTCCCCCCCCCCCCCCCCCCCCCTTCCAGTACTGATCAAGGATTCCAGGTGGGGTTTATTGCAGTCCTGTGTGAAATACACCACTTCTCAGGATGTTCCAGCAATAGTCATGTTTATACCAGCACCAAAACACTTACCCAGGAAAGATATTTTCTCCAGGCATCCACTGCATACCGTTTCCTGAATTGTGCACCTTATGCTGCCAACATGCCTGAAAACCTATGAAATTTACTGATCTTGACACGTGATAGATTTTTAGTGACTTTCCTTTCACAGGGGCCCACTGACCAGAGAAACTATGTCATGGTACTGGAGTTTCACCTTTATGACCAAAGTTAGCTTTGGTCATAAAGATTCAACTCAGTGCACAAGTGCAGGCCAGGCAGGTTTATACTGTTTAAAGCAAGAGTCCTATAAGAGAAGGAAAGAGGAGGGCAGAAAAACATTTGCCAAGCAAGTAATTACAGATTTGTACAGAAAGCATGTAGTTTCAAGATGCTGTGATGGTCATTGCATTGAATCACTGTGTGTGTTTTCAAAATAAGAGGAAAGATAAACAGGGATTAAAAAAAGATATGCAAACAAGCAAATAAATGAAAGTGTGTTGCTACAATCAGCATGTTCTTTGTTATTGAGGTAGAGCATTTTTGCTATCTTTAGTTCAGGTTTTGAACAAATTGTGTGATATGGGGTAATGGCTTTATGGTGACTCTTAGTACTGATGGAAATATTTTTTGCAGAGTTTAAAAACTTAGAGAACGTAGTTAATCTATCTGGGAAACATCACTTTAAATCCTCAAAAATTAAAAAAAAAAAAAAAGAAAATGGTGGTAATTTCAAGTCTTTAAAGTGTCAATATGCTTTTCTGGATTAAAACTGATGTATTATTGGAAAGTTGTATTATGTATTATCAGAAAGAACAATGAACTCTAGCTCATTTTACCCTTTTCAGGTTACAGTTTTGCACATCTGAGAAAAATGACTTTCCTACCCTTTTTGGTGAGAGCTAACAGTTCGTTTCCAAGACAAGCCAGCAAAGCTCAGTCAGTATATGACAGTTTTCAGTACCCGTTAGCCTCTTCTGAACAGACAGAAATGGTCCTCTGTTTCCCTAGTTCAACATTGGAATGGCAGGGAAGACCATTCTCTTCCATCCTATCCAATCACATTAGAAGATGCTGCTATGAGCATAACTAATTCTCTGCTGCTTTTTTTGCTTCATCTTCTGTCAAGTCAGGCAGGGGAACCTTGTTTAGTGTCTTGTCTTGATAAATATAAGCACACTCTTCACAGACTTGTGAAAAGATACCTATTTGGGACTGGTTTGGAGATTGACTGCCAACATATGACCTACTGCTGTACTTTACTATAGTACATTTTCAAGCTATATCCCCAAAATACCACTTTCTAGACTTCCCCATCTAGAAAAGACCCATATATGAATATTTACAGAAGACACAGCTGCTCAGAGACTATGAGCACATCCCTGACAAAGGAGGAGCAGTATTTCCAAGATACTCTGCCCCATGGGATTACTAGATAAGAGGGACCGTACCCAAACCCGAATATAAGTGCCCATTCTGAGTCACTGCTTTCTGCAGCTGTTAAAGAAGCCTGCTAATAAATGAGGTTTTGAAATGCAACCCTCTTAAGCCTTTTTACTGTGTCTTGGTTTAATAGAAGAATGCATGGGAAGCAGCCATATACCAGGTATTCTTGACTGCACTTCATCAAATGCTGGCAAATTTCTTACAGCCATAATCCGTTCTTTTTTTTTTTTTTTCCCCCCCCCTCATTGATCTGACAAAACCCATTGTAATCAAAAAAAGTTCCCATGCATGTTGGTCTTGCAGGTAAACCTCTCCAACACTAGGAACTGACGGTTTCTTAAGGCACTAACAGCTTTGTTTTTAAAAATCAGAATTATCTTTTTTATACATTTTACAGATTAATGATGAGTGCTGGATATCACTTGGCAGTGTTCCCTTCATGTGTACCAGTCATCCCTTCCAAAGCAGAGGGTGATATCTGATCTTTGTACACTTACACACTAATGACATCTTCTCAGAGAGAAGCATCGGCCAATAATGAGAACACTGAGCTCTCTCTCATACCTACAATCTAACACTCTTTGTCCTTACCTGGACAATACTGTACAAGCTATTCCAATCAAGATTCAGACTTTATTTTCTTTCTTCTTGCCCACATATGCTTTGCAAGTCTTATACCTGATATCCCTGTCATTACAATAATAACATTGCTCACATAAGTAACACAACTTAAAGTGGTAATATCAATACACTTAAAGCATAGTATTTTGGATATTATAACATTAAAATATTTTCCAGACTTGACTCCCTAGCTCAAGTTGTGAGCAGTAAGGGAAAAATAAGCCTCACTGATGAGGAATAAGCAGTAAATGTGGTATTAGTTTTTTCTGTCTTTCTTCAAGACTTTTGTTCTACACGCTTTCAGAAACCATAATCAGTTAATATTTTAGTGACTTGACCATACCTCCCTCTAAGTTTCACTATGCTAAGTACTTTTTCTTGCTGTGATCTTTAGAGTCACTAGTTGAATGGTACATGTAAATTGATGGGCATTAAATCTCTGAAGACAAAATTTAACTTCATCTCTTGAGTAACAGATATTTATCAGTGTGAAATATCTTTTCTATACAGGTCTCTGTGAAACTGTAGTTGTCCAATTCTCTCGTAAAAATCAAAAGGAGAAATTGCTGTCTGTCCACATTTGCTTAGCTAAGATGCTATCTAAAGACTATGATATATTTAATTTCTTCACATTTGCCCACTTATTTTGCAGTGTATGAGTGATACCACTTCCAGAAGAGATGATTGAATAACGTTTTGTAGACTGTATGGTACAAAAAAGATTATGCTGATCAATTGGGAGCTTCAGGTTTCTGATTTTTTTTTTTTTTTTTTTTTTAATGGATAAGATATAAGTTTATTGAATTTTTAAGACCAAAGAGTTGTTCTTGTTCTGCTTGTCACAATTCTGTAAAACTAAAGGAATTCTTAAAAACAAAAACAAAACAAAACAAAAAAACCTGTTCCTTGAATTTATTGAAGATTTATTAATTAACCTGCACAAATGGAACAATGAGAAAGTTGAATTTATAACTGATTTGAAAAAAAGGAAAGTCCATTTAAGTCTGTATCTAATGTCTTTTGCAAGTTGTCTAACTCTGAGGCAAGGTCATGGCACTATTATAATTTCTTTCTATTTTTAATGTGTGTCAGCACATCGTGCCTATCAGCATTTAAGCCACAAAGCAAGCCAATACTTAAAAAAAAAAAACAAAAAAAAAACTGAAAGTAGATGAATAGAAACCGCTTAAATGCCTGCCTAAATAGCAAGGTAATCATGACAATTGAAAGAAGTCTAACATGAAATGACAGTAATATTCATGGAGAACACTGAAGTGAGTATCAAGTTTCAAATGAAATTGGAGAAAAAGATGTTAAGTAAAATGGGTGGATCATTACAACAAGAAAAGTCTCAACACATCAAGTAGCTGACTTGGCACCCAGCGCAGTGATGCATTATCCATCATTCATGAGAGCTGGTTTCTAGAACAAATGCAGCAACACACAGAAAAATAGAAGCTAACAGCTGAATACACAAGCCTTCGACTTTTTGAACTAAATATTAGAGTAGCAGAGTATTGCCCTTTTTTAATGATTACCGGATTGGATTGCCTATGATCATATCTCTTGGATGGTAAAATATGAGTTCTTTGTAAATTGTAAATCTGTCTTCCCAGAATAAAGCTTCAGATAAACATTCAAATACACCCTTTCTTTGCTATCTCCCTCACTGATTAGGGATCTCAGCGTTCCCTGATGCACGTTAATGTTGGTTTTGCATGACAGAGGAGTATGCCTGGGGCAAATGAGGCTAAAGGATACAGAGAGAAAGAAGAGAAAAGCAGTACTGAAGAATCTAGCCCCAAGATTGACAGTTGTAACTGAAATAGAGGAAAGTGTACAGTGATAATTGTTAAATAAAAACAAAAAAAGATTAAAGGTAAGGTGGTTAAATGTAGGGGGAAAAAAATCTTTAAATTTGATTTTGAGAAGTTTATGTTGGTGTAAAAAGTGCACAGAATTGTATTAATGTTTAAACCACTATTAGACTCCTGAGAACAGGGGCAAAAGTGCTCAAATCCAGACATAAATTTTTACCGTATTCAGAGCTAGCCTATGCTTTTTCTGTATGCAACAAGAAATAAAGAACACAAAATTCTAGAAAGAAGAGATAGAAATTTTAGCTGACATAACAGAGGAATAATATTTGCATAACATGACCAAGAACCTTTTAATCTCGAGTAAATTATCCTGCACTTTATTTTTTTTTAAGTTGGAAATATTTTCAATTGCTTTGCATGACACTTTTGCCTTAACAAACTGTGATTTAATGTGAAGTTGCTAGAACAGCAATTGAGTTCAAGCAAAGCTAACAAATATAGTAGAGAAAGAAATTATGTTTCTATTTCTCTTGTATAACAGAACTATCTGACACAACTGTGATCCATCCACCAGTTTGGAGAAACAGGTTGTGGCAAAATCAAAAATAGCACCCACACACATACACACATTCTCCAGAAAGAACTTAAATTCACCTGTAGTGGGGCTTGTCAAATTTTCAGAAGTCTTCACCAAATTATTAGTGTTGCTTAGGTGTCTAAGACATACAGAGAGGTATCAATGAGAAGATCAGCCTACAGATTCTGGGTTGGGCTTCTTATTTTCATCTTATTTTCGCTTTGACTTGCTTACTTCCTTGCTTTTTTATGAGAGTACTGCTCTAGTAGATCAAACAATTCACATATAATGAATATTAAGAAGAAACTCTTAACTGTGAGGGTGGTGAGGCACTGGAACAGGTTGCCCAGTAAGGCTGTGAATGTCCCCTGACTGGAAACGTTCAAGGCCAGGCTGGATGCAGCTTTGAGCAACTTGGTCTAGCGGGAGATGTCCCTGCCTATAGCAGGGGTTTGGAACTAGATGATCTTAAAGGTCCCTTCCAACCCAAACTGTTCTATGATTCTTTGATTCTATGAATAGCTTTCAAATGAGGACGGTAGTATAGAAGTTAATGTTTTGAAGTGCAACAGCTTATTAAAACTTTCTTTGATTTTACATCATGTATGACATCATCTATCACGTTGCACCTGGAATTACTTTATTATTCCTGAATCATTCCTGCAGGAACAATGTCTATTTTTCAATATTGATGCTTTTGTAATTGCCCATGGAATTTGTTGCATTGCCAAAAGCTTTTTCCAATTAGTTCACTTTTTTTTTTTCTGCTTTCATATATGCTTTTTATTTCTGTCTACAATGAATAAAGAGAATAACTGATCCCTGATATTTTAGTAGGAAAGGTCAAAGCACTTTGGCATAGTATCCCTACTTAATTGCTTCTGCACTAGTACTTTAATATGTTTTATATAATATTAGCAGTTATGAAGAGTAATAAACTGCAGGGATTCAGACTGATCTCACACAATTATGTGGTGGTGAGGAGGGGGAGTTTTTTTTAACTATGAGGATCTGCCAAAGACAGTATGGAAACAGAAAGCATTTTACTTGAATGTTCTACACTGAGAATAATTTGACATAGAGTTATTTGGAAGCATTAAATCAAGGGCTTGATTCTTTACTGTCAAATGTTCCATGTAATCATTTATTCCTGTACCAAATGGGGTTTAAGTCCCACTAAACACAGAATGATAGTGTTTGCTTTCACTCTGCACTCATTGTAGATTAGCATAAAAAAAAAAATAATTATCAAAGACACCATTTTTCGTCAGGTGGATGGATAAGTACTAAGGGCATGAGGGCTGGGGAGGTTCAAGTACTAAAATGTCTGAAAAGTTCCCAGCTTTAGTTGAAACATGCACAGATAAAGCAAAGTCAAGGCAATGGGATAAGTAGAAATGTAAACATTGCTGAACCTGTAAAAAGGAAAAAGAATTGGATTGTTTTAATATAAAGCCTATATATTATATTTACATAATTTAATACATAGATTGTTTCATTAAAACTTTTCTGTGAAAGTGGACAAAGCAAGCTGTTTGTATAATGTTTTCTATTAAGATAACGGTGAAGATTAAGAAATGTATTTATTTTAGACTTTGTAAAATTTTGTGTTAGAAGTCCATATGATCCTCAGACTCAGTCAAAGGTGCACGTGTCATAATTTAGTATCTGGGAGCTTCTCCTCCACCACTTCGTAGTGGTCTTCATAGTGCTTCCAATAATGGAGGGAAGCACTGGTTTTCCCATTGCACAGATGTGATAGGGGACAGTAGGGGCCAGCAGTGATATTGCATGGGATAAAGCCAGGCATGTGTGAGCAAACATATGATAGAAATCATTTACCAATTTTTGGCTTCTGAGTTAGGCTTTGAGGCAATTAGGGAAGCATGAGTCAATGTTTTCAGAGAGACAAAATGAGATCCGTGTTTTGTTACAAGGATTTTAGAAACTCCATATTTTTGTCAATATTAAATCTGTAGTGCATTAAACAGGCCAGGAAACGTTTTATGGGCCTAGGGACAACTGGTGCTGCACAGCTTATCCATGCAGACTATCCATACAGACCCTTGTCTTTCAACAAGAGGCAGGCTGCATCCATGCTGCCTGCTGGCCTGTGCTATTCAAAGATGTGTGCCAGCTAATGTGCAGGGGTTGTGGTCTGGCACAGACCATGACGGGGTATGGTGGTTGTTCAGCAGCACCAGCTGACAGTTCATCGTCATCTGCCAGGTGCTTGAGCCTATAACCTGGTCCTGCTTAGCTTGCTGGTATAGACATAGCTTGCATTTTGCAAATATTGTCTTGTTTGTTTGCTTTTTTCTTAATATGGTGTGATTGTCTTGAAACTGTAACCAATCCAATAGTACTTAGACAAGACACTGCTACAGGAAATGTCATCATGTTTTTCTCATGAAAAAGTAATGTTGTGAAGCCTAAAATAGGTATACTAAAAAGGCTGTAGCTTTGCAAGACTTGTCAAAGAGCCTTCTAGAATCTGGAGAATTGTTTTTTGATTTTTTGTTGTTGCTGATATGTTTTTTTTTTAATTTGATAAGATTTCTCACTTTATTCACCTCACTGTTTCTGAACTCTAGCAGAACTTGCTTAATCAAAGCAAGCTAGCACACAGGTGTAGTAGTTTCATTGCCTTTTCTTGTATCCCAGTGTTACTTTTAGAGTAGATCTCTGCCCAGTACAGCAGGAATTTGACATGTTGTCTCTTCAAAATTTGGCCATCAGTTGTGTTGTCCATTCAATCTATCCAGTGCAATAATAGTGTTTTTAGATGCTGACATCACTGATATCTCTCTTTTTTGGCAAAGTTAGGTAGGTTTTTGGCAAGTCTATTCCATTAGTTATTTGTCTCTAATTTGTTGAAATTAACTGTCAGATGCTGGGATTGTTGCCAGGACAAGGTCAACGTAGAACTGAAGTCTTTCTGTAAAGCCTTTTATTCTTTGCTGGTAGCTGTTTAATTTAAGCAGTGAATTGTTGTCTCTGCCATGAGTGCTTTTGCTTGTACGTAGAGAGCTGAAAAAAAGAAAAAAAAAAAAAAAATACAAAATCTTGAACTCTAATATTGTATCTAATCTAATCAAGCAATAACTCTGACTATGGATGGCTCCTCCTATGTTAAAATAGTAGGGAAATAAACTGATTGCTAAAGTCTCCTTTTCCCCTTGAGACTGCCAGTTTTTTCCTGTGGTGCCTGGTTTTCTTCCAGCTGTTCAGTTTTTGTCTACTGCACACTGACCGTGAAAGAGGTGAACCCACCAATGTTGCTTTTCAGTGACTCTATGAGATTTAACAAAGATTCTTACAGTTGTTGTTTTATTTTTTTCCCCTTTACGTTTCTAAGAGTAGTTCCATGAATGTAAGAAATAAAAATACTTCATAAAAAAATTCTCCATATATTTGTCTTAGTCGGGTAACACCTTACAATAGAAACATCCTAGGTAGGAGAGGTTTGCCTTAAAGTGGTTAAATTTCCTGTATATTAATGTTGTGCTCATGAATTTTCCAATTTATATCTCATTCAGAGAGATGTCAGCTTACTGAGCCTGAAAAGTGCATGTATTCATCTACTATACTCATTATTTTCTCTGCTGTAAAGATACACATCCTGATCAAACATTAGGATGTTTATACATCCAGATAAAGCTGCCTGAGCCATGACCAGTTCTCTTTTAGAAGACTGGAAAGATACCAGCAATTTGTCAAGCTGAATGACTGCTTTGGAGATGCTCAGGTGGAGAAAATCCATGGGCAGCATCCATCAGATGCATGCCTTTCTGACAGGGGCTTTGACATAGGTGTACAATGAAACAGATTATTTAGTTAGGTGGATTTGCCAGGAACCTGCTCTGACATCTGACTGTGATAATGCTTTGGACAATGGCATTCAAATTAATGCCCAGTGTGCTAAAAAAAGCACACGCTCTTTTCTGCTTGTCCTCACAAACATGCATCTTCCCTTTTGGATCTCATTTAGCTCTTTCACAGTTGTGGCTTTCTCTTTTCTCAATATTGCCTGATAAAAACCCCTCTTATGCTGTTAAAATGTAAACAATGTTGCCATTTTTTAAGGCTTTGTGTGACTTCTCTTACTTTTTCTACAGTGAAATCCTGCTAGTGTTCTGGCAAACAAGTGTATTTGATGCTAGAAGCTATCTTGTCTTTTATTAGTCTCTTCTTTTAACACTATATTTCAGGGTTCAGCAAGACTATGAACTGCAGCAGTTAAAGGCTTTATTTTTTCCCTCATGTTCCTGGGACCTTCCAATAAGTTTGGCCTTGTCGTGTTAATGGCCTAGGCAGAAAACATGTTAGATATGACAAGTCCTTTATATTTTGTTCTATCATTTTCTTTCCTTTTCACTCTGGGAATTAACACATAAGGTCTTCAGCAGTGTCACCTGTGGCATGCATCGGAATACTTGCCTGATATTCCCCACTGTACTACCAGCCACTGACACTGCTGAAGTTTCCAAATGAAGCAAGGCCCTCACAATGGCTTTTATCTCACAGCCATTTGTGAACTGGAATTCATTACTGCAGGGATCTGGAGCTGTTCTCTTGAGCTCATTTCATTGTGGTCAAACAGACTGCTCCCAGAAATATCACACCAGAAATACCAATCAAAACACACCTGTTGCCTAGAAATAATGAACAAAAAACCTGCTGGTTGGGGTGAGCTGTGCCCTCAAAACCATCTGCAAGAAATGGAAGCTCCAATACAAGCCCAGTGGTAAGGGTTCTAGGAGGCTTGCAAAGCTAACCTCACCAAACCACAGCACTACAGGAGAAGAGGATGAAATGTCTGTCAGTATCATGGATTTAGAATTTCCTGTGGTGAACAAATTCCTTGCCAGTACAAAAAGCCACAAAAAGCAAAAATCTCACCCATTCAGTTTCAGTCACACTAAGCAGATTTTTTTCATTAAAATGTATCACCCTTTTTTGGCAGATAGAATTCAACTAATTCTAATCACTTTCCTAATGCAATAAAATACATACCTCAAATCCCTCATCTCTGGAGTAACTAATCTGTAAGTACACTCGTCTTAGCAGTTTTTAAACCAGGGACTAGAGAAATAGGATTAGAGCAATGTGAACTGGTCCAACTGCTAGGATAAGCTAAGCAAACAAGGCTCACACAATCTTGCTTAATAGGTTTAAGACATTGGAAGTATGGAAAGCAGGAATAATTTTTGGATTTTCTTTTTTTTTATTATTATTTATGTTATGACCTTTTTTTACTTGTAACAAAAAATGCTTTTTTGAGGAGATCTACTTCATTGACTGAAAAGCTTTCCTAAAAATTCTTTGTTGTATTAAATAAATAAATAGAAACTCATTTATGAAAGTAGGTTTCTAAGAAATGTTTCTAGCACATACAGCAATGACTGGGCAATGATTCTCATATCAAAATTGATTGGAAAACTCAATATTACAGTTAAAAGAAAACTAATCCTAAATAATGTCCTATTTATCAATTTGTCAAATTCCCATTGTTAAAAACAAAAAGCAAAAACCAAAAAAACTCTGAATTCATTAACTCACACAGACACAGATACACATATGAAAGCCATACACAAAACAAGAATGATCTCAAAACACCACTGAAACAACTTCAGTAATTTTAAAAGGGACATTTTTCTTTTCAATTTTATAAGAAGGTATTTTCTGTAATTGCCAGGAAACTGCTACAAATTGAAACAGCTGCAAAGTGCCAAAAGTCCTAGCTCTTGGAAGCCAAGAGCTTTGTTACTAAGCTTTTTGAATCTAGTAATACAAATTTGCAGGTAACCATAGATTCAAAGCACCTTTTGAGATCCTCTCTAGACATGCTACTTTGTTTTGGATGACTCTGAGGATCTTGTTGAGCCTGTCTGCTCTAGTCAGGTAGAATACTGAACAAGAAAATAATGATACCAACAACACAAAACTATTTTTATAACATCTGAATTGGTCTCTATGGCAACACTTTTTAGCCTATTTATGTTTTGTTATTTTTTAATCTCTCCATCTCTGCCATTCTCACATTATTCTGTTGAGTGACAGATATTGATAAAAAGATAAAACTTCACATCCACATACAAACACCTGTTGAGCTCAAGAGAGTAGGTAGTTGTTTGCTTTATGTTTGGCCTTTCCTTTTGACAGATGGCTCAAAGATTTTCTGCTATGTTTCTTTGCATTTCTTTGAGAAAAAGTTGTTTAAAACCAGAAAGATGCATTCAACTTGAAATTCACTTACTCCAATTTTTATTTGTAAAAATATGGTTTTCATCTTTGTGTCTGAATGTTTAATGAATGGTGCGTGTCATCACCACTGCTTATAGCTGGGGGAGGCAAGTACAGATGGGAGGGGGAAAAAAAAATAGCATGCAAGGTCAGCAAGCCAGCTAATAGTTTCACTCAATCTAGTATCAGATATACAGATTTTCAGTACCTTAACAGTACCACTGATACCACACTTTATACCTAAGCTCACCATATTTGAAAGACATTTCTGTTTCATTATGTGTCTGCATCTCCCTTCTGTTTCTATATGAAAAATGCACAAAACCAAGCAGGAAATAGGACTACACCTTGAGAACTGTGAAACTGTCTGTCTTGAAAAGCCATTAAATTCACAGAGAAATCAGTATAAGGGCAGAGAAAATTTGGTTTTATAAAATGCTGCTCATTTATATTAAATCAAAGTATTTCATCTAGACTAATAATCTGAAATATAGGTTCTTTCATGAAGGAAAAAAATACAAAAGATAAGACTGAAGGATGATGGCTATAAAGGAGAGAGGATGATATTCCTGGGAAGTGAAAGAAATTGGTGCTGGCTTGGGTGATATGCACAAAAGTTGTATCGAAGATCTTGAACCTTTGTTTAAATAGAGCAAGAGAGTATTGTCTGTTCTTCATGACTACGTAGATGAAAGGGATTTTCTTTACACAGACAGAACTGTTATCCCTCATGATTTGACCTGATTTTTAAAATTATCTGATGTAATTTTGTTACCTGCCAGCTTTAGATCGTAAGAACAGCAGTACTGTATCAGCTCAACGATCTGTCTTATTTGCTGTGGTGTCTACATTAAGCAGACAGGTAGGGAAGCATGGAAGAGAAGGGAATGAATGATCCTTTCCCCGATATGCCTCCCTATCTTTTTGCAGTCAGCATTTTAAAGGTTTTTGAAGCCAATACTGCATCCAAAGCACTCAGCAGTCAGCCTATTCTCTTACTGATTTTAAACTCATGTATTCCTTTGGCTATCTTAAAATTCTATAACATTGAGTCCCAAGTTGCAATTTTATAATGTTTTGAAGACATAAAGTAATCCTAGGTCTATGACTTGCAATTTTACTCTAAATCACACTGTGTCCTGATCAGAACTTTGTACAACCTTTCCCAATAACTAGCAGTAATTTTTTTAAAAAAAGACCACAGATAAGACTGATTCACATAGTCCAATGCTCAGACCCAAAACTGCAGATGATCTGCTGCATCCTGTTGTCTGTTTTTTCAAGAAAAACAGAGTTCTGTGACACAAAGAAGTTGTCAGCATTCCAGCTTATTCAAAATTCACATATTTTTAAGCCAGCAATTCTCTTATAAATATTATAACCTCTGTAATATCTTTGACTGAGAAAAAATATTAGATGGTTTTTAATTTAAAATAAGTGGAAAAGGAGGTTTTGAAACATATATGGTGATAGTTTATTGAGATCAATTGAGTAATTAAAATGAGTGTTCTCACAAGAGATTTTTTTTAAAAAAGATCTACGAGCTCAAGTCAACCAGTGCTTCTGTGCCATGCAGAGAAAGGAAGCTGTCTTACAGTTAGCCAACTTAATGTACAATAAATAATCACAAATATGCTTATTAACTTTGTTTAATGGCTAAAAATAGGTACAGGAAAAGGAGAAGAGGGGGAAAAAAAAAAAAAAAAAAAGTCCACAAAATATCTGCCTTATCTGGCTGAAGTTGATTCAACTGTAGTTCTAAAATAATTAGGAATGAGCACTTACCATAAAGCTGTCACAGCGTTACCACCTTCAAGGGTCAAAAACAATTTATCTTTAGAAACTGTGCCTACCATGGATTGAGAAGGCAATACTAATGAAGGAACAAACCAGGAAATAGCAGAACACTCAAAGCTAACTAGAGCTAAAATCGATGACAAGAGGCAGTCTGAAACACGAGTAATTTATTAAGCAGCAACAGATTTTGGTAAATAGACCTTCTGATATGTGGGGTGAAGATAAATTTGCAGTTTTGTAAACTGAGGGTTTCTGTTTGCCCTATGAGTCATATATAAAACAAGCCTTCAAGAAATGTGTTTGGCCTTTTCTTACCAGGTTTTCACTGCTGTACTTATCCAAAGCTATAGCAAACCTTTTTGGGGGAAAACATCATTAGGATTAAGTTTCTGTCAAGGCAACACCCCGAACAATTATGTGATTAGCAATCATGTCTATCAGGTATCCTGGAGTGCTCTTCTGTACCAACACTAAGAGAACACTGGGTGCTCCTCTTTCAAGGAGATTGCAGCCTAAGTCATACACAGAACAGATATAATTCAAAACACTAACCTTGAGGCAATAAAGATGTAGTTTTATTTAAGTTCATCTTCTCTTTGATAAATGTTCATTCACACAGTGACCTCATACTCTCCATTAGGGAATACAAATTACCTTCTTATTAAGTTTAACTCTTTCATTTCTATGTGCAAATGGACACTTCTGTTGTGAGTGGAACTGAAGATTAAATAATTCAAGTAAGCACTGGAATTTCAGATCAGCTTTTTTGGTATGAATAATATATGTTTACACTGTACATTATGAATGAGTTTCCATAGTGGAAGTTTTGTATGCGGTGTGCTTCCTTTTGTTGCTGCTTATACATCCAGAGCTCAGAAGATTATATGACCTTCTTCAAGCTGAGCATGGAGCCTTTCTGATTTGTCTCCCTGAAACAGCCAGCTCTGAGACACTGTCGTTCTTTTTCTGCTGTAGCCATCTTAAGGGGAAGCCCTTCAAATTGCTTTGAAAGCATTATCTGAAGCCCACCTGCAGAAGGCTGTCATGTTGTTAGGTAATAGTTATTTATGTAGTTTATCTTGCTGAAGTCTCTGTGCCTGCTGTCCAATGTTCCTCCAAAAATATTTCCTTCTTCATTTGGAAACCTCTCTCTATCCATCAAGAGACTCCCTGTGAGTTGAGCTAAGGTCAAAAGGAGTAGATATGAATACAGGCAAGAAAGCCAAGGCCAGTATAAAGATGTTTCTGGTCTCTTTAATTCAGAAATTTGGCTTGAAATATTATGATAGAAGAGCTATTCCTGTTTGTATTCCTCCTGCTTCCTCGTCTCTCTTTTCATTCTTTACACCTTTAAAATACACAGGTTGTTACAGTGTCCCCTCTAGTAATTACAAGTTACAAATTTTGCAATTACACTAAATAAATCATTGTGAAAGATTCCACCTTATTTCACCTTTTGGTTGTTCATTTCATTGATACTACAGAGTTTTTATCCATCTGGTTTAGCATAGCAGATAAATAGAGCTGAGTGAGTGTAATACCTGACACAATTTTCTCCTTGCTGCAAGACAGTACAAAAATACAAGCAGCACAAGAGGTCTCAAAAAAAAAAAAAAAAAATTAAAATGACATTTTATCTTACTATGGAAGTTATGAATGGAAGCTATGAAGTGGTGAACTGACTTTTTAACATATTGTTCTTATTCTTCTTCAGTCTTTCATGTACACATGGTCACAACCTCCTTGTTTCTTTGATTGTGGATACTATTGCTTTTTTTCCCCAACTGCAATCAATTATCTAATTACTCAACATCTCAGTAGCCATGGTATGCAGTGACGAAAACTGAAGGTCAGACAGAGATAGGAATATGCATGCTTGAAACTAGGGATGCCCATATAAGCAAAATCATCTTTCTGTCATCATTCTTCTTAAATAAATACTTTTTAGGATGTATATATTCAGCTGTGATTAAAAAATAAACATAAGAGTAAAGGTATGTTATGTATGATAATATAATTACAAAGCTGCTATTGCTTCAATAGTTTCAATTAACAGTGGAATTAGATGGAACTCTTACAGCAATGGAGAGAAGGAATATTTCCTGACGTCAGTATCCCAGATGAGAAGATGGACTGTTTTTGTATGGCAGGGTTATGATTATCACAGTCAGACTAAGTGAAAGTCAACTGCAGGCATTGTTGTTGAACTTCTCTTTTTTGTCATCATTTTGATTGCTGTGGAAACCCCCTAAAATTACATCACTTTAATTGTTAGCAAATTAGGTCAAAATTGAAAATTGAACAAACATGATCTAATTTAAGCTGAAAGTAGAGATTGTGATAGAGTGCTGATCATATTTTTCTATAAGAATAATTTGTTGACAAGGTCTTTAACAATATATCATTGAGAAGCAACACAAATCACTATTCTCCATCTACCCATCTGGATCTTGGCCTAGAAATTTTTCCATCAGGACATCAGTTTGCACTGCGTGCTCTTGAATCCTCCAATAGGAAACTGAAGTCTCAAATGCCAGACTCTTTTGTCGCAAATCTATCAGTCGCTATTGTTAACTCTTATGTTACATCATCTCTTCAACAAAGCACCTTTGATTCCCTGCCTTTGTCAGTGCCCAGACACTTTATCCTCCTTTTCTGTGAACTGCATAGGGACCTCCCTCACAACTGAACTATAAACTACTCTTTTCTTTAAGCTCCAGTCGTTGCTGACTCATGAGTAACCCTTATGCTTAGCTCAGCCACCCCTTCATTATCAATCCTGGCTCATTGCCCCTGGCTACTCGCACAGTGCCCACAGTGAACTTTTAAATAAATTAAACTTAGGAAGACTCAGGACCTTTGGAATGCTTGGCGAGTTGCTCATCACTCTAATTGACTGTTGGCTCTTGTATCCTCCATTCTTCTCCAAACATGTATAGCCATTCTTATGCTAATGCATCTAAATATTCCAAACAGCTTTTGCTTCAGTGTTTACACAGTTGCCTGTTATATCTTTTCAAACCTGCCAAGAGCAACTGTCTTCATTTATGAGAGCACACTGCACATTCCATATTTTAAACTGTATGAAATTTTTAGAGTCTAAAAACACTTTCTGAAAAATTGCTGTACTGAAAAGCAAAGAGTAAATAACATCAGCGAAGCCTATTTATTATTTTTCTACAATCCCCACCTTAATTTGCATATTTTCCAAGTAAGTAGAATTCTTTCTGACAGAACACTACAACCATTCTGCTAGTGTGCATTCCTTGTTTTCTTTTGAGTCACAGCTAGTTGTACATCCCTCCATTATGAGCAAGAACATAAGAACTTCATCTGTTCTTCAAAGAAGAGGTTGATTTTATTTGCCCATTAATTTAAAAAACTAATTATGCTTTATTCACAAATCTATGCTTTTTAAAATGAGAAATCCACTTTAAAATAAGAAATATTTCAGATGAGATAAATGCAGAACCTCACAATGCTGTTTTTACTAATTTTTCTGAATATCATGGCCTTACCCTTGATTTTTAAATTAAAGGCATAAAGGACTTTTTTTGTCTTATCTGAAAACCTGCTCCATAAACTTCACAACACATTCATGTAAGGACATACATTGTTACAATACTGTTATTTTGTCCCTATGGTTGGCATTTACCATTGTTAAAATGTTTAACACCAAAGCCAGCAGAAGCAATGCATGAGGTGAAATTGACTATATTCACTTACTAGAAAAATTATTCATCCAATACTTTTGTAAGCATTTAAAATACTCAAGATACAGAATGAGACTATAATCTTCTATTCATATATTTACCATCCTTATTCTTCTGGTGTAATGCCCAAAATAAATTAAGGGGAGTCTTTGTACTAACTTTTGAATCAGCCCTGGAAACAATTAGAGAATCCTTTTTATTCATTCCCTCTCGGACAGTCCAGAAAAATATGCATATTCACAGCACCAAGGCAAAAAGGGAAGAAGATTCCCTTACCAGGCTTACCAGGCCTTGCAGTCAAAGAAATTAAATTAGTCTCTAACCTGTTCTATGATATTGCTTGTGCCGAGTTCATTTGGTTGCGTATAACCTAGCAATAACAATTCAGACTGGGAGAATGACTAAAATGAGTGTGAGTGTATGAGAACTCTCATCCAACTGGCTTTCAATTTACAGTAAGCATGCCATGAAGAAAGCAATTCTGAGCTAACATATTTTAAACCTACATACTGCAGTGACAACCTCTAAAGAATTGTGAACAATATAGAATGGATTTTATTGTCTCATATGGTAGCAACAGCTTAACATGTTATGAATTATTCAACTGCACTTCTTGCCTCTGTCCAAGCCAGTAACTACAATTGGCCACAAATGTTTTTATAGCCCTGAGACAAACTGGCACAAGACGGCATGCAGGCACACAACTCAGCTCTCCAAGGCAGGAGATGAGCTGCCTGCTGGTTGACCAGAGGGCAGAGAACCTAGCCCAGGCTCTCATTCAACCTGTGGTTGAGCCTGGCTTGAGAGAGCACCTTTTGGCTCATGTCAAAACTGTGGCAAGGAATACACTAACAATTAATTGGCATGGATCACATGCTCACATTCCAGCACATAAAGGATGCTGTTGTTTTTACTAGAGCAGACAGGTTTTGACATAAGACAGCGCAAGGAAGATTTTCAGGTGCAAAAAATGAACTTTTACAAACACACTTCTATGCCAAAAATAGTAGAATATCCCTTTACACCTCGTTAATGGAATGATTTTGTACTATGTGCATTTTAAGGTCTGGAAAAGAATAATGACCAGCAGAGGAATTTGGGTTCAAATGCAAAGGTTACTGATATGAGGGATAGGAGTGACTGCATGCTATTTCTAAATCAGGTACAAACAGCACCTGTGTTGCTGGAGTCCATACTTGGTGAAAAATAAGAGACATTCTGACTGATCTCCTTTGTCATCAGCTAATAAAGATTGTGACTGCTTCCCTCATGAGGGGTATATTTCAAAGCTACTTTTGAAGTAAGCATTGAAGTAAGCTTCATCTCCAGGTGAAGCCTCACCAGCACAGAGCAGAGGGGCACGATCCCCTCTTTCAACCTGCTGGCCATACTTCTTTTGATGCAGCCCAGGATGCAGTTGGCTCTCTGGGCTGCAAAGACAGGCATTGCTGGCTTATGTTCAGCTTGCCATACACCAGTACCCAAGGTCATTTTTGGCAGAACTGCTTTCAATCCTTTCATCCCCCAGCTTGTATTTGTTGTGAGAGTTGCCTTAACCCAGGGGCAAGATCTTGTATTTGGATCTGTTGAACTCAATAGGTATGCTTGGGCCTGGTCTAGGCCCCTCTGGATAGTATACTGTCTCTCTGGTATGCCAACCTCACCTCACAGCTTGGTGTCATCAGGAAACTTGCTAAGGATGCACTTGACCCCACTGAAGAGTATTGGCCCCAGCATTGACCCCTGCAGGGCAGCATTCCAGCATTCCTCACTGTTTTCAATCCAGGACAGAAAACCATATGTGGCAGAAAAATGAACCTTAAACCAAAACAGCTGAACAGATTGTGCTGCACATGTAGTAGTCCCAATTTTAACATTTGTGATAATTCATACAAAATACCAAAAAAAAAAGTAATGAAAACTCAATACTGAATGTATCTACCTGTGGAATTTTGATGCTGTTGATAAAGATGTTCTTTGTGAGGCCGTAGCCATAAATTAAAGTAAAGGAATTACAGAAACTGGGTCATTTCGAAGCTAATTATCTCTGAACCTAGAAAGTCATCTTATTTGTTGTGAAAAAAATGTGGTTGAGTAGAAGAAAAAAAAAATTGTCCTCAATTATCCCTTATAATGTGTATGGAGGTGAATGTGTAAATATTCATAAACTACAGCTGTTGTACTAAAAAATTAAATTGCTCCAAAATTCCAAGTAAAGGTTACCATTCACATTATCTTGTACCATGCAAAATCTTGCAGTACAATAATTAGCCATGCAAATCTCTCACATAAATGCTCATGAAGTCTAATGCTAATTATTTTAGGTTATCATGTAAAGGTATCAGAACATAAAGTAGTGAAGTTAAACCACTTGAACCATTGGCTATTAAGAACAGTGGAGGAGAATTTTAGAATATCAAAAAGTTTGTATATAAGTTAATTACAGTAGCTTTTCAACTGTTGAGAGTATGAATAACATTATTTCACAGATAAGGTATTCAAACATTGGAACGGGCTGCCCAGGACAGTGATACAGTCCTCATCCCTAGAGATATTCAATGGGTGGATGTGACACCAAGGTACATGGCTTAGGGAGGGGACTCAGTAAGTCTGATTAATGGTGGGGCTCAATGATCTTGAAGGTCTTTTCCATTTTAGATGATTCAATGATTTTAGAACAAACTCTTCACATTAGATTGATATTTCCAGTATGGGTTTCAGATTTCCTGTTTTCCTTGCTTAAATAAGAGATATTAGAAGTATGTTAGCACAGAAAAAGAAAAGAACATGCAATTTTTTAAAATCTAAATATTACCCTCAAAGTTTTGTGGTGCCAGTATTAATAATAATTCTGGAAAGGATTAATCTGAAAGGGAAACCTGAACGTCTACAGCTATAATTTCTCAAGCGCTTAGGAAATTAACAGTTTTGAAACTGAAGAGACAACCATACTTGCCATATTTACCATTGAAATACCTTCCCTCTTCCTAAAGCACAGTCTTACAATGGAAGTCCCTGCTTGTTTGTCTCACAGTTTCTGAAAGCTCATCTAGTGCTTCACGGTACTTTACTCTAGAAAATAGTATTTATTCTAGAATTTAATATTATCTGAACAGTATGTGCTATTCCTGTAGTGTGACAGTGATTTTCATTCCTGAGACAAAGATATTCTGTTGTTCAAGTGTATAATCAATGGATATCAAGATGTTACAATCACAAAATAAACAAGAGAGTTAGGTAAAATAGACTATGATTAAAAAAAGAGAATAAATGGAAAGCTTACCCTTGTGCTGGTCTCACCCACAAAACACCAGTAGAGGTAACCTCCAGAAGAGACCCTTTCCCTCTTGGTAGCCAGCTCTTAAATAGGTCTAGGAGAGGTGGAGCCAGGCTCCACCCCTTCCAGCAGCACAGGTGAATTGCCTTCACCTGTGCTCCTCTGGCTGGCTCATGGCTTGCCTCAAGTGATCAATCAGAGGTTCAGGCCGTGACTCAACAATTCCCATACATCAAGTCATTTTAAAAAAGTCAGTAAAGAAGGCAAATAAATAGAGAACTATATAGTATTTTCCTTTGTAGATTGATTCATTTAGCATAGATAAATTGTTCTATGCCTGTTTAAGGACTTGAGGTTCACAAAAACCAATCACTGAATGCCAGCTTTAGCAAGAAGTTCTGTTTCTGTTCTTTGCTGTGGTCTTTGCATTGTCTTTGTTTTCATTATTCTTTGTTTCACTGTTTCTTCATTGTGCTCTTGAAGTGTTTTTTGTTTGTGTATTCAGTCCATGGTTATACTTCATAAGAATAAAATTAGCACCCATTTATCTCTTTAGTGCTAAATTTTTAATCTCCATGAAATTTAATTATTTTCATGAGTTTATAACAACAAATGAGTTTTTTACAACAAATTCCAGCTGAGTGGATTTTAGCCCTACTCACTTTGTTATCAAGAATATAGATTGCTTTTTTTGCATTTATTTTCCAGTTGTTTTGATTTTTATGATATTTATCAGAATGCAGAGACAGGCAACTAGTTTGTTGTAGAAAAAAGGACTGGTTTCAGGGTAAGACGAAAAATCAGGTAAACCTCTTTGTCTTTGTGTGGAAGATTTGCTCTTTTATTTAAAAAAAAATAAAAATAAAAAATCAGAGGTTCCAGAAATTGTGATAAATGCTGATTTTCAGGATATACTCATGATCTGTTTCTGTAGGTCCTGGAAATAGATAACTGTTCTCTGTATTACTTATAATTATTACATTACAAATATTAAACTCTAGAAAAAGTAGATTGGAATTACCATTGTTTTTCACATTTTTCAACTGAGTGTCTCCCTTACAAGAATGAAAGAAGGAAATAATTTGAAGCCTGATGTGAGCCTTGCTTTTAATATTACATTGTTTATGAAGAAGAGATTATTTCTCTTACTTATATATTCAAGCTAGCTAAACACTCGAGGCTCAATTAAAGCTCATGAAATTGTGCTTTCTGAGGACAGAAAAGCTCCTTTCTCCTACTTAGAATTAAATCTGAGGAGCTGAGAACAGCAGCTATGGGAGGAAGAAGAGGTTAGTGTAACAGCCAACTTCATTTCAGAAGCTGAAGAAAGTGAGAATAAATTATGCTGTTAAAATTAATTTTGTTTCAAGTTGAAAGGCTCTCAGCACAGGTAATTAAATTGTTGAGTTTTAATATACTAGAATTAAAAGCAAATAAGAAATTGGGGAGGATGTGAACAAATATCTTTTGGTTGACATGCTGTGGCTTTGTAAATTATGGGCTGCAGGTGCAGATGGGTGGGGGGGCAGGTGATGATCCTTTGCCAAAACAGAAAAGGAGAGGGAGGAGCCTGGAAGTAGTCCAAGGCCTGGTGAGAAAGAGAAAAATAAATAAGAATAAGACACTTGTAAAATTACGGCTCTCTTGCTAGAGATAATACCCAATTTAGTGATGGCCTTTGGTGAAAATGAATCATTTTTTCTGTTTGTGATTTCACATCCCAGATACATTATTTTCCCAGACATAGCATGTTGTGGTTTCTTTTTTTATTTATCAAAGAATAAGAATACGGCATTACTTAAAAGCCAGGATTCCAGGGGAGTACTGACGAAAAGTGCTGAGCCCATGGCTATACCTGGTTGTGTACCAGCTGCCAGGGCTGGTTCCCTTGCTGAAGATGGAGGGATGCTGAATTCATTTCAAGCAGTGCCTTCACATGATTCTGTCAGCATATCCAGCAGTGGTAGTTAGGTGATGTTCTGAGGCTCTTTTGCATCTTTCTGATAGTATGCGATACAAATATGCTGTTACATGACTTACCATCAGTGTTCATTAGAAGCCCATCTGCCATTCAGAATTTAGTTAAAATCAGCAGTCGTATATTCCAGCTAGAACACAGATTGTTTTCAATAAAACTTGCTTCTGTCTTCTCATTTTGTGATCAACATGATCATTAACATTTCCATCACGCTTCTTTCTTCCACAAAGCCATGTCCACATTTATATCAGATTATCATCATCTGTCTTTCTTTCAATACAGTGGATAAAGAATGAGCTAAAACTTGCAATCTATACTCAGTCATCCATAAGTGATAACATTGATTTCACCAAAACAGTTCAGGATTTGTTCATATTTGCTTATTTATAAGACAAATAGCATGTTTGCATTTTTTGAAGTGTTTTAACTCTGCAACTTCTTCCTAAAAGATTCTACACTGTTCCTGAAAAGTCCTTTCTTGTCAAATTGTAGTTCCAACAGCACATGCCATTTTTAACAAAAACACTGATGGAAAGGCAAATTGGGGTTGCATCATAGAAAGTCAAAAAAAATGAGCCAATGGGTAAATGAAAGAACATTTCTGTATTTTCCATAATGCTTACTGTGCATTTTGCTGCATAGCTTTCATCTTAAATAAGTATTTATTGTATACAGGAAGTGCTGTTACCAGTTAGGCTTTAACAGGATAGATTTTATGAATTCAAATACACTGGGGACACCTGAATGTGAAAAATAAACCAAATCTAAGGTTAAATGACTGATGCATTTTCAGGATCTGCTCTTTGTTGTTGTTGTTGTTGTTGTTGTCGTTGTTGTTTTCCTCCAGTCTACATTTCACTTTTTAAGCATAAATAATAATTATCTTGCATACAGTAATTTAGAAACACTGCCTACTCCCCTGCCCCAAATTAGATAGGTTATTTGACCCAGCATTATGAGGCAAGGTGTTTGTCATATCTGTAAAATGGTAGCAGGAAATGAAATGATTGAGTCTTTAAGTGCATAATGTTTTGAAACTTTTGAGGTTGGTATAAGGTGAAACTATGTATTTGATGCAAGAAGGTAAGAATCTGAGAAAATTTACAGTAGAAATTTCAAAGCAACACAATCTGAAACTAATAAAGAATATAAAATGAACTAAAATGCAAGCCTGGTGTTAAATATGTATTATCTTTTCCAAACTTTCATATCTACCATCCTTGATTCAATATTTTTTATGAACTGGGATTTTAGTCAAAACTTGTCCAGTCCTTTCTTATATTCATTTAAGACAGCATCATGTTGCATAAAGAAATAATCATCACATCCACTCTTCTGAATTGTGATATTTCATTGTTAATATTGGGTGTGAAATTGTTCAATTGATGTGATTTTGACACTTTCAATTGTGATGAGGACTTTATTCTTAATATTTCTGGTTTGGGTTTGATGCAGTGGTACAATGCACACTTACTTTGTAGCCTGCAACTGGCATTTCAAGCAACACAGTGAAGGATAGATCATAATTTATTTCAAGAAAGAGGCAAGCTCGTTTATATAAGTGACAACATCAAGTTTAATTAAGGGCTACAGTGACAAAGGAGAGCTGACTGCATGCACTCAAAATACTTTTCAGATGACAAATGTCTGACACCCATAAAAAACAATATTCAAAGTAATTGGTAAGGTTATGATACTTAAACCAGACTCAAAAGATTTCAGGCAGTATATTCTAGTAGGTTAACATTCTATCAGATTTGTGTGTAAGAACAGATAAATTAAGCTTAATCTAGAGCCAAAAATTCAGATTTAGAGTTTATATCTTTCTGTGTGGAAGTAAAGCAAATGCAACTGGCAATTAGGAGCCTTTGTATACCCATGTTTACTTTATTTGGCTCTATGAGATTTTAGAACCAGTGTATTTGTTTTTTCACCACTACAGCATTTTGGAAATTCCTGGTCAAACTAAAAATGTAGAGAAAAATCTGTTTGTATGATTTATTTTATGTTCTTCCTTCCTGTTCTGCACATTCAGTGCTGTAGAAAATAGTCCAAAGTCTTCTGCCTAATCCAAACCAACGTTCTCTTTCTTTCTCTCTTTGTGGCAATTGCACCATAAAGGGAGAGCTGATGTTAAGGATAAAGGTCAAGATGATAGAATATGACAGCTCTGTGACATGAAAAGAGAAATGAGTGTCCCTAAGTATTCAGCATGAGCTTCTCTTTGATCCCTGCAGGGCATCTGCACCACAACCACCGCATTTTTGCACTTCTTCTTCTTAGCTTCATTCTGTTGGGTCTTGACAGAAGCGTGGCAGTCATACATGGCTGTTACTGGAAAAATTAGGACACGGCTCATAAGGAAACGTTTCCTGTGCCTTGGATGGGGTAAGTCTATAAAATTAATTTACTTAGAGTCATTGGAATGAAACCCTTAATGCAGTGACAATGTCAGGGGTATTATCATTTTCCTCAGTGAACTTGAAAGGTAGTAGATGGTGCATTAATAAATGGAGAACTAGGCTAGGAGTCTTTCCACTTTAGCTTCAGTATAATCATTTACCTCAAGACATGCTGGTATTTATTTTGGCATTCTGTAATACATATGTTTTAACATCACTTTAGAAACTTTCAGCCAGGTTGTATAATATTAAGTAATAAAAATAAAATAACAAAAATAATTCACTGAATTTCATGAAGATTGTTATTAATTCACTTTAAGATGTATCAACGGTACCAGTAATTTAGGTACATTGAAGTAATACAGAAAACATCACTGACAGTGCTTGAGAAAAACAAATCTGTGCTTTATCAGATGACTCATTCCGTATAAAATTGATCATTTTACATTAGCTTGCCCTGTCATTTTTTGTCCCAGCAGAACAGCAGTATTTTGATCACCCTCTAATGATTTTTACCATTTGTGATTTTTTTTTCAGGTTTACCAGCCTTAGTTGTTGCAATATCAATAGGCTTTACCAAGACAAAAGGATATGGAACAGCTCACTAGTAAGTCAGTCTGAAATGTTAAATTACACTTTGAATTAACAGGGCTTTCATACTCATCAGGAACTATATAGCAGGGTTTGGAGGCCCTCCCCTACAGGTGTCCATTCACACTTGGAAATGCCCTAAGAGTCACTGAGTGATCCACAGAAGCACAAAAAGAAGCCACATGCCAGTCTTGCACTAAAATCAGCAGAATGCCAGGGATCCCAGTTTTCTGGGAGCATTTGAAGCAGCAAGCCACTTAGAAACCCTAAGGATTGGGTCTATTAGATGTCTAACATTTATAGAAATTTACAAAAGAGAGCCTTAAATGTTCTGGTTAAACTTTGCCAAACTCTAAACACATCTAAAATTGTACTGGCAAGAATTTCTTTGGCACACAGGTTTCTGCCCACCAACAATGTAATCTGCTTCCTAGGCTTTCATGCCCTTGAGCTGCATGGAGCCAAAGCCCTGCAGAAGCCTCCAAATATCTCTCATCCATTCCTCTCTTCTGGAGTGCCTGATCCAATCCTTTTCTTGAACCCTTCTGTTGTATGTGAGAGACTGCAAGAAGATCTGTGCATTCCATTTCCACATTATTAATACAGGTTTTATTTAAACACCTGCCTGGTTACAGTGCATATTTAGCACCATGGAAAAGTCACACCTCAGCTTGTCTGCTCTTCCCATCTTCTGCTAAAAGAGCTTGGCTTGAGTCTTGCTCCTTCCCACAGAATCTTCTTACCACTGAGACATTACGTATCAGGATACCTTTCCTTCAGTCTTCCCATTTGCAGCTTTCCTCATGTTGCCTAAGAAATTAAGTATGTGTCTGGACAGCAGGAGAGGAAATATGGCTTTGCAGCCTGCATTCATCAGAGATGTGGATGAGTTAGGTCAAGTTCTTGCTCTGGTGAATATTTAATTACTCTCCTTAGCATCATCACTGAGTGAGATCAGGGTTCCCCTGTCTGTGTCCCACCTTTGTGGTACATAGCAGAGGGGGCTTCAAGCCCTTTCTTCAGGTGGGTAAGGCTCCAAATCTTCTCCTGATTACCTGCTCTAGCCACTGAGCTCTTTAGTTATGAATTGTGACACTCTGTGTCTTGCATTTTGTTAATGAGGAATGGCTTACCTAACTGATTTCTTAACTACAGGACAGCAGTTACAGCTGGGAATCATTAATAATAAAAACATCCTAGGTACCTGTTGGGAATTATATTGAGAATGTACTATTCTGGCATTTTTATAGCTAATAAGTTCTCATCGTGCTGGTTTTTTGTTTTTTTTTTTAATGTGGTCCCTTGACCAATACTGAAGTACCTGTTTGGCTGTGAGAATTATGAATTTTGACATTTCAATGAATAGACCCCATTGGGAATGTAGGTCTGCCTCTTGTGGGATTAATCCCATTGCATTTACTCTACTGAAATTATTCAAGCTTAACCATTTGCTTCAGTTAGTGTTGCTTCGTGCTTCCTTCCTGGGATGTATACATTTTTAACAGAAGATATACTGAAATATTCAGACAAAGCAACAAATCATTCATTTAGAGTGACCTGGAAAGTGAAATAGAGTAGGTCTCTGTACACATACTGGCTTCTCTTCTTCTATCCAAAATGAGCTGACACAGTGCCATAGAACAAAAGCACAAGAGGAGGTGTACAGGGAACAAGTAGAATCATAATGCAACTCTTGTTTCACTTGCAAAAACATTTTCTTACCACTTGACAGCACAGCAGTAAAAAGAAAAGAATGTAAGGAGTGGAATCCTATCAGCATATGGGACAGCATATCACCACTTTAGAAGGCAATAAAGAATTATGTCCTGTAACTGTTAGGCTATGTGAAAGCAGAGCACCTATGCTATTTTCAAAAGCACTTTTGAACTGCTTGTGGATTTTTGGCCCATTTGGCTACATTCAGGTAAACATATGCGACTATCAGAAGTGCATCCAGTTGCAAAGTTTTCCTAATTTTTAAGATGCTATTTTTGGAAAACAAAAACAAAAACAAAACAAAACCAAAAACCAAAACAAAACAAAACAAAATTTCCAAATAGAGAAAAATTAAGTGAAAATAAAGTGGTTGATTCTAGTCCCCCACATGGAAAGTTTGACTAGAAGGGAGGCCCAAAGTTCTTTGAAACACATCCCAGATTCATAGTATGGTGTGGCCGAAGAGATTGGCTTGAATTGCTCATACTTGACCAAACTCCATGATAATAGTATCTGATTTCTGTCTTTTTCATTCAGCCATAATTATTGGACAGTTGCATTACTGTACGTTCAAAGCCACATGTGAAAACTTTATTTCACACAGACTGTTGTAATGATGCAAATACAGAAACTGAAGGAATACCGCAAAAATAATTTGAAAAAGAAAAAAACACAGTAACAAGCTTTTAGCTGTTTGAAAATATTAGTGTAAAACTTGGGTATTTTTTCCAACTATTTCTGTGGATTTCATAAATATTTCCACTACCTCTCCTCAACTGATGAGAGCTATGAAAGTACAACTACTGTAAGTCACAGGTAGTAAACCTGTGAGACCCGCTGATGTATACATAGAGTGAGATAGATATATTAATCAGCGCTCCAGGTAACTTTCAGGAATTTGTTATATCAGCAAAATTTAAAATTCTTCTATAGTGATATGATCCTAAGAGAAGGATCCATTCTCCCAGAGAGCATCAAACACTACAAAATGTACAAAATGTGCAGGACACAGGAGCAAGTCTATAGATGCTTCATCACTCAGCAGAATTTTATGACCATGCAACAGGGCCCCATAAAACCACTAGTAGATGCTCTTATACTAATCAATTTATATGGCCTTCAGCATGTGAAGAGCAGGGAGAAAGAAGACAGAATTGGAGAACACAATAAAAACAACTATGAAGCTTTGGGGAAACAAAAATAAAGCTATTAGATCAAAGAAAAAGAGAAGAATGAAAAATGCTAAAAGAGTCGGCAGCAATTGCCTTGTAGTATAAGAAAGAACATGAAAGTCTGTCTTCAAAATTCTTCTGTGGAAAAAGTTGGGGAAAGTGCATTTCAGAGACTTTGATTGGCAGATATTGAAAACTTTGTAAAAAGTCACGTTAGATTGTTGAAAATCCTAATTGCTGAAAATTCAGACTGTAAAAGAAAAGAATACAACCTCTTCTAGCCTTCTTTTCTAAATGGAAATCACTCTTCTGAACAGTCTTTTTCACTGAGGGTATAAGGAAGAATTCTCTCCTTGTCTTGAAGACTTGTGTGACTAAAACATTTTCTTCTGTATTAAAAGAAACCACTGACATTTTATTCAGCACAGGTAATTGAAATTATAAGTCAAAATAAGTCAACAGTTTTCATGGATTGATGTTTCTATTTACTAATAATTCTGAACATTTAAATTATAGGTTTTAGTTATTTACAGCAGTCCTTTTCACTAATATTGGTAAGGAAACACAGTGAACATCCATTCTCAGCAGGTCGTGTTCTCAGTCTTTCATAACAAATAACGTAAGGTTTTTGAAAAGAAAAGAAATTAAAATTGCATTACATTTTGAAAGCATTTTTCTTAGACTTTACAAAAATTACAAAAATGTTAATTGTTTTCTTTTTTGGGGGGTGGGGGAATATAGACTAGCTTGGTGTTTATTACCTTTTCGACAGTGAATGAGATATAAATTATTTATATCAGTTTATTTTTCCAGTATTTAGCACCTCGATGCAGTTGGATTCATGAGGCAGATTTCACATCTTCACTGCAACAGGGAACAGTTTTATTCTTTGCAGTTGAAATTCCAGCCGTAACAGACTATTACGATGATTTGCATTTACTTTACGTTGTTTTCAAAAGCACAAAAGGAGCACTGGAAATTAAATAAAATATGTATGGTTCTGATGTGAATGTTTCTGAATGTGAGATCCAAGTTAATTGTTTGAATGCATATATTTGAATTTTCTTATATGTAGGTGTGATCACACATTCAAATAAACATGCAATTCTTTGAATATGTAATCACTGAGAAAATAGCACAGCTGCATTTACTTCAGTGTATGAAGCTCCTGATCTTTTGCAGATATGTAAAGCTTTACATCATGGTATATCAAATATTTAGAATTTGAATCTGTAAGCGCTCTGTGTTTGGAAATCTGATGGTTTTCAGTGAAAGCTCTGATGCAGTGTGATAAAGTCTGCAAGATGAATAGCTCACCAGAAAACACAGTTTTCATATGCTTTAAAATATGCATTTAAATTGTTTGCAAAATATTCCAGAGAATATTGAGCAGTTAAACCATATATAATGAATTTTCTTTAACAGGAATGTTGTCTGTATGATCTAGTCTTAATAGCAATTCCTAAATGACTTAAGTGAGAATATATAGAAACGTAGTTTTAATCAAGTTCTGTGTTATTGGTATTTGACCATTCATTGTTTTAAGTATTCATCCACCAGATGTTATATAGATAGGCAAGTCCTGTTCATTTAACTCATCACACATGGTTAGAGAATATTTGGCAAGGTTTAACAAATTTATTTTACATAATGTTCATAATAGATTTCAAAATATGTAAAATTTGCATTTAAACTTTTGAAACATTAGCAACTGGTAATGGAAATCACTTTTCAACTGTCTACACCATCATACCAACTAAGTAATTTAATTATCTTCTCTGTGTCTCTATCTCTATGTATTGATTGAGCATAAAACAGAGCAAGCATATGCTGTAGCAATTATTAATGCTTTCTTGTCAGTCTGTTATACTTATTTTTAATTTGTGTTAGTTCTTCTCTAATGTTTTTTCTAGCTGTTGGCTGTCTCTTGAAGGAGGGCTACTTTACGCTTTCGTTGGACCTGCAGCTGCTGTTGTCTTGGTAAACGTTAATATCATTTCCAGTATATTCATGTGAAATGGTGGAATATACTCTTTAAATGGCTTAGCCATTCCATAGAATTCAATTTTGCTGTGAATATTGAGCTCAGCTTGACACTTCGTGTATTTTGAATGCATGATTCTCTTAATTGTATCACATTGTTATACCCGTTTTAACTTCATGTTTACACAGTAAGCTGTGAAAGAATAATGTACTGATTGGTGGCACAGTAAACTTGTTACAGGCATCACTCAGTTATTATCAGTAGCATCTACATAATTGTCACTGCCTTGTGAAGTTCAGTGACAGTCTTGATAGAGTGCTGCTTGGCAGTATAACGCTGTGCCAGCAAAAGCAGCAGGAGGAGTGGAACCAGCCAGCGAGTTCTCCATGGCTACTGCTTTTCAAGGCAAAGAAAAAATCATCATAACTGGGAAATGTTACTCATTTGCGTATTAATATTCCACATCTCTGGAAATGCATTTAGCTGTAGGATTCACTTTGTCTAATTGTAGACATCTGCAATGTAGATTTCTGCATCTATGCTGATTATTCCAGATGTATATCACTGTCAGTGGAGAAAAATATGGATTTTTAAGGCTCAAATAGTCAGAAGCTTATAGGATTTCAAGAACTGAATTGAGAGTAAGAATTGCACCCTACATGTGTCACTGGCTATCGGTTGTCTGCTCTGCAATCAGTATAAATTTTACTCAATAATTTGTTCTTCTGGGAAGGAGATTACAGATTTTGTATCTAATTCTTCTTCTCCTTGCACCAATTTTATACTAGGATGGTTCAATCAACACCAGTTACGTCTGATTTTCACTTTCGAAAGAGAATCAGTCTTAGTAATCATCAAAGATAAGGCCATTTAGCCACAAAGATTGTCCTGAAATGGATGTTTACTACTTCCGTAGTTTGTCTCATCGTTGTCTGGAGTCCAGCCAGGATCCTTTTGTACAACTCAGAGTCCCACACCATGATTGAGGAGCCAAGGATGTTTACAAAAAGCTGGGCATAATTTTCTCATGGAACTGTATGTTCTCTTTGTAATTGGCAAGCTTTGTTCAGAGATGTTTGAAGTTCACAGTCACAGTTTGCCCTGCCATTAGCTCATGGCTGTGCAAGGAGCTGTTCTAATGCAGCCTCTTAAGCCTAAGTGTGGGAAGCAAAAGAATTGTATAGCATCAGCTGGAAAATGTAAATGCCAAAAATAAAGTGACAATAAGAAAAACTGAAAAAAAGTTGTTAGGACAGACTGGCAACAATTAGGGATTTTGGCAGAGGTCTTGGAAAATCTGTTTGAGAGGAAAAAAAGCATCACATTTCTATAATCAGACAAACAAAGATCATTTTTTTAAAACATTGAATACTTGATACTACCTTCTCATGGCGCTATGCAAGATGGATTCATTGAATTCTGATCAATATTACAAATGGATAATAACAGTCATTAAGTTGCCCATTAAATGTCATTAGTATGTTCACCAAGTGCCAAAGTCTGACTGCCAAAGCATTTGGAAATTTTTTTAGGTTAAATCCTCAAGTAATGTATGAGGGCACAATACTGTGTATTTTAATGGGGATAAAGAGATTTACCTAAGGCATTCATATACCCCACACATTCCATTCCTCCTCCCCCCCCCAAAAAAAGGATCAGACTACAAGGCTCATGACTGGCATTTTAGTGAAGGACAGAGACAGTGATGTGCAAGAGTATATGGAAAACCACAGGCTGGTTCTACATAATTGAGGACATCCACGTGGACATTAAGAGCTTTAAAAGAAAGATGGCTACTGTCATTTGTGCGCACTGACCAGGTCTGCCCTGGTCTATTCAAATGCAATGCTGTGTGGTTTTCCTGGAATAGAAAATATAATTGCAATTATGTTTGGGAAGTATTAAAGCTATATTACTTGAGTTTCTGGCCAGCAGATGTGTATAAATTTAAGATTCAAAAAATAAGCCTCTTGCAGCAGGCCTATGTATGACCCTCCTGAGAATGTGCACTTCTGGAGTATTTGGGGATGGTCACATCATTCCTGATGACATACTCAGAAGTGTAACAAGGGGCACATTGCAGTCTTGAAAGAGCCATTTACTCATGTAACAGGATAATTTTTTTCTTTCAGAAAATGATCCACTGTTTTCTTGGTTTTTGTTTTTGTTTTTGTTTTTGTTTTCTGTTTGACAGGTCAACATGGTGATTGGCATTTTGGTATTTAATAAACTTGTTTCCAGAGATGGGATCCTAGATAAAAAGCTCAAACACAGAGCGGGGTAAGAAACAGTCGTGGGGTTATTTTAATAAAAGTGGGGTTGTTCGTTAAAGCATATTCAAATTGTAGCAATGACTTCCAATACAGATATTCCCCAAAAATGCATTTGATTGTTCTTTGAACATTTATATCGTTGTAGTAGCGTGTCTAACAGGTTCCATTCATCTCCAAAGCTGTAGTTGCATTATTTTGAAGGAATGCAACTAAATAAGCTAAACATAATAAAACACAGGTACAGCAGTATTAAGAATGAAGATTAAACAAATCTGAGCGGATTTCACAAGACTGTCATACACTGAAACTTGTTGCAGTTCGGAAAATAGTTTCATGAATAATGTTTACTGAAGGAACTGATTATTTTTCTGTCTGGCTGCCAACTTTAATTACTGTGGTGGGAAATGTTACTCATTTGTGTAAACTGTTATAAAATAGACATTACAGCAACACAGTTCTTACTGAGGTCAGTGCTATTCTGCCAGTCTTGAATCTGTGAAGAATGAGCATTCTGACATCTACGACAATACCTACTATAAATTAATGCATCAGAATTTGAAAAATGGAAAAAAAAAAAATAAAAAGAATAAGTAAATGCAAATTCTGGGTTAATTCCTTTATTTGCATTTACATTCAAATTATCTCAGTTATGATGAGAAAAAATTTGGTGGTATCAAAAAACAGTGAATGACAATGAAGCTTTCATTCTATGCTGTTTTATTACAAAGTATTAACTTCTTACCCCTACTTTTGTCTACACTGCTGCATCGATATCCCTAACTTTGTAATAACTTTAATGAGAACTAAAGCATTATAACAGTAGCACTAACTTATTATTCAGCAAATCACATTCATATCTGATCTAATTCCAATGATTTCAAGAGCTGGATCAGCTGTAAGTTTTGCATTGTACATTTTCTAAAGATGTCTAAGCTTAAATTTAACTGAATTCTTTTTTTCAGCTGCTCAACTGTAGGCTATATAAATCCATTTGTCTATGGTCTACTTCATGATGAAACAAGTAACTTGTTTTCTAATAGTGAAAAACTTAGTGAATAGCTATTTTATTTTAAAGTAAATAGATAAAGAACTAGAAATTGTTGTCAGAAGCAAGCTTTTCTGAGTAAGTATGAAGATGCTCTAATCAAGAAACAATCAGGGATCTCCTAGAAAGAATCCATCAGAGAGCAACAAAGATGATGAGGGGCCAGGAACAATTTTTGTAAGAGGAAAAGCTGATACACCTGGGGCTGTTCAGCCTAGAGAAGACTGACAGAAATAATTAAGACTTGTTTTTAATAATAATAACAATAATAATAATAATTTAATAATAATTCAATTAAGAAATATCTAAAGTGTGGGAGGCAATTGCATGAGGTCAGACTCTTTTCAGTAGTGTGTAGTGATAGGACTAGGAGAAACAACATTCCAGTTTCTACTGGAACACTAGATTTTCCACACAAATACGTGGGAGAAATTTTTGGTGAAGTTGACAGAGCACTGGAACAGGCTGTCCAGGGAATATGTGGAGATATTCAAGACCAGTCTGGATGCCAACCTTTGTGACTTCCTGTGGAGAATCTGCTTTAGCAGAGGGGTTGCACTCGATTCAATCTGTAGTGGTCCCTTCCAATAACTGCAATTCTATTATTCTGTGAGATGGTGGTTTGGTAACACCATTGCTTGCTACTAGCTGGCAGGTGAAGTATTGAGTCATTCTTTGGGACACAAGCTTCTGCAGCACATAACTTCTGGTAGAAAGGGCTTTGCTACTCATTTTTTTCAAATATCTTTTGTTCAGGAGGGCAACTTTTTTCTTTACGGCACATATTGGACTCAACACTTTTCAAACGTTCAGCTGTGGAAATCATTTATGTAGGATTTGAAGCAGTGAATCAAGTACAATATACTGACTCATTTTCTCATTTTAATAAGCACAGGGTGAATAAACAAGTGATAGAAGAATACAATATGTTGTCTTGATGGATCTCAATCATTCCTCTGTCATAGAATATGTGTAAAACCAGACAGAAAGATTGTGTTAATATATATATCAAGCTCTATTATTATTTACAAGGTCCAGAACAGATCTATAAAAAAATCTATCATTTCTAGAGAGGTGGTAGTCTAATAACAGTGAAGTATTATGTAACAAAAACAGAGAGTACTTTCCAAAACTTAGCTTAAACTTACCCATGGCATATTTCTAGCTTGTTCATCAACACAGATTTTTAATTGGTGCAAATTTATGTAGAGACAGAGTTCTTTTCAATCTCCACAACCAACTTTCACGTGGTCATGGCTCTGCATTTTTATAGATAATTTTTATAGGAAATCTTCATTTGGTTTATCAAAATTGAAGCTAATGAAGATCAGTGTTTGAAGTCATGTGAATCTTGAGTTTGGCTATAAAAAGGCATTCATTCAGTTGAAATAATTTGGAAAGAACCTGAAGTCTTATTTTTTTTTCATCATGATCACATTTTCCAGCTCAGAATATCTTTCCTGTCATGTCTTAGCTATGGTTATTCCTGGTTCTGACAGCAGACAAAGAAGGAATAGCAAAAGTATTTATTTAGTCAACTCAGGAAGTTGTGTATGTTCTGTATTTAGAAAAAATATTAAATTCCATGGTTTTGCCCTTTAATTCTTCTGACAGGTGCTGAGATACAATTATCTGTACAAAACACTTTGAGCTTAATGCTTGTGTACTGTGTTTTATTAACATACAAAACAGCTCACCCTTTTTTCAGTACCAACCAATATTTATTTCATCAGATCCATACATTTCAAGCCCTGTATTCAGACCATCATTCATCATGAATAAAGTAACTCCAGATGTTAGCGGGCCATTCAAATCTAACTAAACAGTATGCCCATGTTGGTTTGATGCTTGAATACGTATTGTGGATTTCTTTCCCTGTTAATGATCTGTAATGGTGTGTACTTCATACTCATTTGTGTCTTATACTCTTTCTCAAGTAACAACAGTTGTAACAGGTCTGAATAGAGGGATTTCACTTTGTATGTCAATCCTAGCACGTGCTTATGTTTACTTCATTGTACTGAGCAGATTTGATCACAAGATATTTGGGGCCTTTTTTAGATTAAATGAAAGAAATAGAGTCTGCATGAAGTGAAGCCCCATGGCATTAATATTTAAAGCTAATAATAATGTAAAGTGCAGCATAGAGTTCTGCAACAACATAGAGCATTCATCCTGAATAAGTCTACTTATTTTTCTGCATGACGTCATATTTAAAAGCTAAATTTCAGTAGCAACGTTTTTTGGTGACAATTCAATATTTTGTTCTTTTTGTGGGTGTTCTGTTTGTTTGCAGTCAGATGAGTGAGCCTCATAGCGGTTTGACGCTCAAATGTGCCAAGTGTGGAGTAGTTTCAACAACAGCTTTGTCAGCCACCACCGCCAGTAATGCCATGTTAGTCCCGATCATTTACATCTTATTGTTACAAATTTTATACAGTGCATGTGAGACAATAGTTTGATGATGACAACTGTGTTTGCTAACACTGTATAGAGTGCTGTATAGAGTGATGAGCACATTTAAATACTTTTTAACAACAAAAAAAAATTGGAACTGTGTTTATTAACTGAATACAGGATGTTCTTTAGAACATAAAGTACCAACACTGTTACATACTTGTCTGTGATTTTCAAGTTTACTAGATATAGTGCCATCCTTAAATAAGTTTTATTTTAAAAGTGAATATTTATTTTTTCAATTTTCTATTTTAATCATTTTACAGTGCTGCTTTTCTCTTTTTTCTCAATAGGGCATCCCTTTGGAGCTCCTGTGTGGTGTTACCACTTCTGGCCTTGACTTGGATGTCTGCAGTTCTGGCTATGACAGACAAAAGATCAATATTATTTCAGATACTTTTTGCAGTATTTGATTCATTACAAGGCTTTGTTATTGTCATGGTCCATTGCATTCTCCGAAGGGAGGTGAGGAATGGCTTCCCAGTTTTCTAATGGACTGTGTTCCTGTTAATCTCTGAACTGTTCTTTAAAGTTATGTTAAGCTTCCTCAGCAGAAATAAATTTCATAGAAAGATTAAAGCGTTTTCTGATGAGATGAAGAGGAACAAGTGAAAGAGAGAGTGGGAAGGATCAGTTAATTCCAAATACAGACTGTCAGCTTCAGTACAAATCTGTACCCGCTCGATTAAAAATGGCTTTCAGTCAATCCCAAATTCAGTTTATTTCCAAGTGTTAAGATTTTCCAATATCATGAATATAGGGAAATGCTAACAGAAATGTCTTTTTCTTGAAGAACAAAAGCTATAGATTTTTACAATCTCTGACACAAATTCAAATGCAAAATTATTTCTGCACCTAATGTCCCTGAAAGAGGAGTTATGGAGATGACAGGTTGGTATAGAGAGCTATCCTTTCATCTTCTACATGTTCTGGTGATAATGTTTTCAGATGCAGTCAGAGAGAGATAACATTTAAGGAAGAGCAAGGAAAAGTTAGTATCTCTGTCCTGCCCTTTGCAGCTAAAATCTAACATCAGAGCAACTGCATAAATTCTCTTTAACCTGACTGGTGACAACTTCATTAACAATCTAACCTACTAACCAGCCCAACACTTTTACTGAAAAGAGTTTTCCAGATCTGTGGAAGTAGGAGAACCTACCAAAAATCTGTTGAATGGAGCTGCACTGGAGAGAGGTAGCCCTGTTCCACCAGCATATCTTTTTACAGAGTTCATGTCCACTCAGACACTATTTTCTACAGCATTTTTCCATTCCTATGTAGAGAACACGATGCTCTAAAAGCCCCTACTTTTGATATGATTGCCCCTTATCAGAAAAGAAGATGGAGTTTTCTTTTCAATCATGACAAGTTAGATAGAAGTGAAGATATAGAGACAACTTCTCCACATTTAAAAATAGATTAGCTGAAATCAAAATGTTGATAGTAGTGGAAGACAAAGAAGCCTACACTGTACTGGTGTTTGAACTCTGTTTTGTATAAAACATTGCATCTTCTCTAGTCCTCTAGGTTGAAAGTGTAGATTAGGCAAAATATCTGAGTAACTAATTAAATTTAAATTTTCTTATGTGAAAAGAAAATAATTAAACAGTTCTTCAAGAAGAGGAAAGAAGTAAGATTTACTACAATTGAAATTTTTTTTACAAAGATGAGTATAGTCTGCACTTTTTTGGACCACTTTGCAGCAGCAAAGACACATTTGTTAGTTTCAAGAAGTTTCTACACAGAAGGAGACATAATTTGTGTTTCATTCTGACTCTAGCAACCCTTGCTTTCTAGGCTAGTTCTAGAGACACTTTGTTGAGTCCTTGTGGAAGCCAAGATAGGACATCGTGCACAGTGTGCAATGCAGTCTTTGCACTTCACAGGGTATCTCCTGAGATGAAAGAGTAGTCTGTTACTTTCTGTTGTCTGCAAAAGATTTTTGCTCTGCCAGTGCGTGTCAGAGAATCTCTGCCAACATATTTGTCATTCTTGATGACAGCTACAAAGCTATCTCAGTTATAGCCTATAGGATTGATCTAATATTTATAGCGTACCAGCACAGGCAAAACAGTAATTCTGACTGTCAGGAAAAAAAATGTGAAGCAGAATAAATCACCATAAAATTCAAACAAAGAAGAAGACAGCTCTGTTTTATTGTGCCCTTATTATTGTTGTATTACAAAAAGACAAAGACTTTTAAAACTATATAGATAAAACCCTCTTATTTCCCTTTAGTCATACAGATATAAACATAAATGACAGAAACATTTTTTACTTTCAGTAGTATACTATACCAGTGATCTTATGTGACAAGGGCTGCACTGAGGAGCTAGGGGGTTGACTAAGACATACAACTAGAAGAGAACTGCATGATGTGCTGTGTCTACTTCTGACCTACATCAATTCAAGATCTTTTGGAAAGACATTAAATCTTTCTATACTTCATTTCTGTAACTCCTAAGATAAATGTTATACTTATTAAGCACAAGGCCTCTTATAAATCAGTTGCAAAGTAGGAAAGAAAAATGCAAATTAAGACTCAGGTATTATTGCTTTAAAACTCCTTTATAGTCCAGAGAGCCTGTTTTTTTGTTTGTTTGTTTTTCTCTTCTTGCTGTTTGAATATCTAATTGAGCATTGGAAGAGGATGAGGTATATGTCACAGAACAAAGATTGACAGGAAAGAGGAGTGTTGAAGCTTCTTCTCCATCAAAGCAAAATATTTTGTCTGACCTGCTTGAACATGGGAATGTCTAAGGCTAATTTCAATCATACTGCGTAACTCCTGTTCCTTCTGGTGATGGGAATAACCCACATATGTTTTCTCCTTTAGCTGTGCCTTACTGACTGCAGCACGTTTAGATTAAATGCATCATTGGCATCTAAAGCCTATATTTCCATATTGCAGAAAAAAAAAAAAGAAAAAAAAAAAAGAAAAAAAAATGAGTAGAAAGAGAGTAAGTTATGAAAGCTTAGGGTTACTGTTGCTAAGGAAACTACTTCCATGGTATCTGCACGTTCATCACATTTGTCTCTCCTGCTCAACCTCGCTCTAAGAAAATACTGTAATTTGATGTTAGAAGGCATGGGGGAAACAAGATTATGCCTCAAAGAAAGAAGTGAAGACAGCACAATCTTAACCAATGCTAACAACAGATTTGAATGAGACATTCAGAACAAGCCAGTATTTAGGTAGCTCAACTTTCTATTTCTGACTTGTGTGAGGCCACGTGAAAGTTGCAACATATGTCAATATGATGAATGCAGTGATATTTTATATTCTGTTGACATATTCAAATCATATGCTGCTTGCCCTTCAGAAATACTGTAAGAAAAATGCACATGTAAGAGAATCCTAGTGTCAGGATTCACTACTAGAAAGTAGGGAAACTAGAGCAGGAGATTTTTGTGAACTCTGGAGCTATCTGAACCAGGGAAGCTACATGAACACCAGTCCCAAAAACAAACAGGATCACTGCATAAGCTGACAGGTCACATAGTATGTTCTGAAGGAGTCAATTATCATGAGATTTGAGATGAGATTCAGCATGCTTTAGAAGATAAGATTTTTGGGTTTTTGTCCAACCACTGCGCCAGTGCTTATCCAAGAGCATGGATTCTGGAGTGCAACTTGACTTGATATAGTGAGAGAAGATCTGGATTAAATTTGCAACAATTGCATGACAAATTGAATTAATGTCAAACATATGCAAAACCACAGTAAGTGTAGTGCCTAAAATCAGAATCCAAGTCACAATACAGACCCGACACACTCTACATTACCACACGTGGGAAGTCTTGGTGTTTTTAAATCAGTCCAAAACAGAACCTTGCTTTATTCTTCTTTCTAGTCTGTATTAGTCTTTCTTCATCTGTATCAGTTACTGTAGAGCACACTTACTCATTTAAGGATTAAGTACTTTAAAATAATGCTACCTAATAACAAAAATAAATCTTTTCTTCTTTGATTCATTTTTTCCTTTTTATGAAAGCTTATAAACAGTTTGCAGTAGAATACAGTGTACTAAAAGGGGATGTCTTTTCATCAGCAACAATTATTGAATTATCCTCTTCTGCTATTCACAAAATATCCATGAGTAGGATTTGATTTTCTACCATTTAATTATTCTGAATTAGACATCAAGCAAATTCTACAGATAATAAATGAAATGTAGATTTTTCTAGACATTCCATTCAGAGTATTTCTGTATTCAAAGAATAAGTGATACTAGTTTGTCTTGACTGGAAGTCACCCAAGAAAGTTCCTGTTTTCCAAGTCACATCTTGCCAACTGTTTGCTAACATGGATACTTGTATTTATGAAATCAAAATTCAAGTATTCATATTTAGATTTTATTTCTGTCTTGGAATACATCTGAGGATATGTAAAGAAATGGAACAAAATTGGTTTTGCATTCAAAAAAGTATTCTCTGTATACTTTTAAACTGTTGATAAAAATATTCCTTTCCGTTCCCAAAGTTGTTTTGCTGTCCCTATTGTGTTATGTGTGAGAATTCAGCAAAATATATTTGCTTTCAACTGCCAGAAAACAGGAACTGCATTTTTTTTTAAACGTGTCTCTTTGCTGAATCACATATTTCTAACAAAAGTATTGTATAATAATATTTTCTTAGACATGCACTCTGCTCAAAACAAAAAAGTATTCTCTGTGAAAAGATATTTCCTCAAATGTGCTTGTGCAGAGTACATGTTGTTTCACAGGAATCAGTATAAGTTATTGTTTTCACAGGTTCAAGATGCATTCAGATGTCGACTAAGAAATTGCCAGGATCCAATCAATGCAGATTCTTCAAGTTCTTTTCCTAATGGACATGCTCAAATCATGGTTAGCTTTTATTTTTATCATTGATTACTAAATTAGTTTTCTTAGCCAAAAGAAAAGAACTTGTATTACTGTACATGGGATGCACACACAGCTGGAATTTTAACACCATCTTTGAGCATTAGTCAGTTTAGGTCGTTACCTCCTTGCTTAAACCTCTTAACAAGTTTTAAATTGCTGGTGTGATCATTCTGCTGAGCACAATGCATCAGTATCCTCCACCACTTTTCATGATGACATAAGATTTTTACATACAAGAAGGAAAAAAATAATCTAATTACATACAATGATTTTTTTCTACCACTGGTGTAAAGAGCACTGATGCATCTGGGAGTCTTTCCTTCACAAATTCTTGAAAAATGTTCTTCTCAAAATTAATTCAAACAAGGAGTAAGTGCTAGAGATCCCTAAAGGGAAATCTGTCTAGTGACTTGGATTATCAAGATAGTGAATGGATTATTATGACAATTTGGATTTACTGATATTGTTATTTAGTATGTTATATATCTGCCCTTTCATTTTCAATGACTGCCTTTGATTGTAATGGATGAAGATAGGATCATGCTCTAAAATGTGCATTCAGTTGCCCTTAAAAAAGTGGTGAATTAAAAAAGAATTTTTCCTTTGGACTTCAAAAGCAAGAAGGAGGTCAGTTTTGTTAGTTTGTTAATTATTATTTAATAAATTTTCATGGAAATTTTAAAAATTTTCCAAAATTACCTGAAATCTATACCAGGATAAATAGTTTTGGTTAGCTGGAAAAATTGTGTTTAGATTTTCAACTGTTACTGATCGTTTGTACTGCTTACAATATGATTTTACTCATTGAAATAAATTATGTTTGTTTTCAAGGAATACAAAGTTTACTTTATTGCATTAGTAGCCAGGATGGGCATAATGCTGTATAACAAATAAACACTCCATAATAAATTAATGAAGTTTCAGACAGGGTGGACTAATTGGATTACAGTTATTCACAGTAATTTGTATTGCAGACTGTTTTCTTTTTTTCTGTTTATAACATAACTATGAAAAGCTTCCTTAGAGATGATCCTTCCAAGAGATGTAGTTACTCTTCCATATTTATTTTAAAAATACACTGTATAATTTTATTAAAGTTATATACTCTACCTCCACCTATTTTATTTTATTTTTTCTGGTCAGGCAAGCATACTTTGAAAACCACCCAGTTATACTTTAGGAAACTTTGTAAAGCTCTGCTGTTGTAAAACAATATACTTCACCTTCTCAGCAACAAGAAACCACTTTTAACAGACTATGACTCTGTAAGTAGGATGTTTTGGAAGCGCTAGTGGGCAAAAAGGTATTGTGGTTTTGTTTTCAATTAATAACTGTTGTTCATTGTTTCTTGTTGCAGACTGATTTTGAAAAGGATGTGGACATTGCTTGTCGGTCAGGTAAGAAAATTGAAAGAGTATTTAGCTAACAAAAATGATTATTTTACTAGTTCCTTCTGAAGTAGACGTAAAATACCATGTGTTAACTGTTTCCAACATAGATTTACAAATGTTAATAAAAAGAATTAATGGCACTATATGAATATATAACCTATGTATAAGTTAATTAATATATAACCTGTGTATGTGAGGGATGCATGGGTAGGTGTTAGTTTTAAAAAGGCTGTTTTTTAGGGCTCTAAGTGAGTCCAACAGTCGTTTAAGGAACAGGATGTCAGGAAAATAAAATAGGATTCTATTTTCTTTATTAGACATTTCGGTAGTGTGTTTTTCAACTTGTCAACTTTGCCTGTCTCTACATATAAAAAATAATACATTTTAAGCAATTTCTTTTTTATTATTTCCTTTTTCCTACCTTTCTTAAGTAAAGCACAGTGAAAAACAATCCTCCAAACGCTATAGAAATTTTTAGTTCTTGGAGATTATCCCAAAAGGGAGTTTTTCCTAAGGAGGTAAGTTTACCTAGACAACCTTATTTTCAGTGAAGAGAGAAAAAGAGAGAGGGTGACTTCTCTGCAGAGTGAGTCAGGGCAGGAGATGCAGGACTTAGCTGTCCTGTGTCACCCACCTAAAGTCTGTCTTTGCTGTCTGTATGGCAAGGCAAGAGGGTTGATCTCATTAAGGTGGAGTTTCAGTTTCCATTCATACAGCTTTAAAAGACTGCCAGCTCTGTTTATTTCAATACAATAATTGTTCACTGTATATATTAGATTTAATATGCACATGTATTTTGAAGGGACTGCATAATCCACTGTAACACAAATGCATGTCTGTTACCATGTAATGCAGAGAAAAATCCAGCTTTAATCTACATTGCTCCCACTTCTTACCTTTTTCCACCATAGCTCTGCTGTGCAGCCAGCCTCAGGGAAATAGATTTTGAATAAATTTGTGAACTGGTTTCACTAGTTAAAAAATTAAGTTCACTTCCTTTTAATGAAAAATTAATAGGTCACTGCTTGAAGTGTCTGGCTGGGAACAATGCAGCAGCCATGCTGCACTGAAGAAAATGGATTGGGATGACAGGGTGTGTGAGTTGTAAATTGTCACAGAATCAGATATTTGTGTACTGTTGTTTACAGGCAAATTGTTCCTTACGTAATTGAAAAATCTGCACCAGTTCTTTGTGAGGTAGAAGTGGGTTGCTTTATGAGCTGCTTGCTTCGGAACATGGCAATGAACTATCAAGCACTGTAGGATCTGGGTCATTAGAGCCCTCAGGCTACCAAAAGTGATGTGAATGTAACACCTGAGATACTTCCAGTCATCTTACTGTCTCAGCCCATGAGACAGATTTTATTGCACAAGCTGGTATTGATCTGAGTTAAAATACTGTTTTAAATCAGGACAAGTAAATCCTTGCACACAATTGGAACGAGCTCAGTAACTGGATACTTCTAAAATTTTTCATTCTTACTACCTAAACTTTTTCTTTCATTACAAATCTTGAACTCTAAATGTGTATTTAATTGTAAGACAAATGATTGTGATGAATACTGTGCTTTTGAATGAATCATTTATTGCTACTGAAAATTTTGTATTTTGTTCTGGAATTAATAACATTCAGATGTAAAACTTACTCTAAGAAAAAATTGTTGGATGTTGCTATTTTTACCATGCTTTTTCCATGAAGGATTACACCAAAAGTGGGTTATGAATGGCTTATAACATATGTTTATTTGGGAATAAATCCTTTACTGTGAAGGTGGTGAGACACTGGGACTGGTTGCCCAGCAAGTTTGTGGATGTTCCCTCCCTAGAAGCATCCACAGAATCACAGAATGTCCAGGGTTGGAAGGGACCTCAAGGATCATGAATCTTCAACCCCCCTGCCACAGGCAGAGCAACCAACCTCCACATTCAACACTAGACCAGGCTGCCCAGGGCCCCATCCACCCTGGCCTTCAACATCTCCAGGGACGGGGCATCCACAACCTCTCTGGGCAGCCTGTTCCAGCACCTCACCACTCTCTCTGTAAAGAATTTCCCCTTGACATCCAACCTAAATCTCCCCTCCCTCAACTTAAAACCATTTCCCCTTGTCCTGCAATTGTCAACCCTTTCAAAGGGTTGATTCCTCTCCTGTTTGTAGGCTCCCTTTAGGTACCAAAAGGCTGCAATGAGGTCACCCCGCAGCCTTCTTTTCTCCAGGCTGAACGAGCCCAGCTCCCTCAGCCTGTCTATGTGGTGGAGGTGCTCCAGTCCCCTGATCACCTCTGTGGCTCTCCTCTGAACGCTCTCCGACAGATCTCTGTCTTTCTTGTACTGGGGGCTCCACACTTGGACGCAGTACTCCAGATGGGACCTCACAAGAGCAGAGTAGAAGGGGACAATCAGGGGCTCCCTGTCCCTGCTGGCCACCCCTCTTCTGACGGAGCTCAGGATCCCATTTGCTTTCCGAGTTGCAAGAGCACACTGCTGGCTCATGTTAAGCTTTTCATCTATCAGGACCCTCAGGTCCTTCTCCACAGGGCTGCTCTCAAGGACCGCTCCTTCCAGTCTGAATGGATGCCTGGGATTCCTCTGGACTAAGTGCAAAACTCTGCACTTTGCTGTGTTGAACCTCAGCAGGTTCACCCAAGCCCACCTTTCTAGCATGTTGAGGTCCCTCTGAATGGCATCCCTTCCTTCCACCATGTCAACCACACCACTCAGCTTGGTGCCATCAGCAAGCTTGCTGAGCGTGCACTCGATTCCGTCATCGATGTCATTGATAAAGATGTTAAAGAACACCAGTTCCAAAACAGACCGCTGGGGGACACTACTCATTACAGGCCTTGACCTGGACATAGAACCCTTGATGACGTAGAACCCTCTGTCTGCAGCCTATCCATCGAGTGGTCCAGCCATCAAATCCACATCCCTCCAATTTGGAAATAAGGATGTGGTGGGGGACCATGTCAAAAGCCTTGCTCAAGTCCAGGTAAATGACATCAATTGCTTTTCCCTTGTCCACCAATGCCATCACTCCATCATAGAAGGTCACCAGATAGGGTAAGCATGACCTTCCTCTGGTGAAGCCGTGCTGGCTGTCTCAGATCACACACTCATTCCTCACGTGATCAAGCATGTCATTCAGGAGGAGCTGTTCCATGATCTTCTCAGGCACAGAGGTGAGACTCACTGGCCTGTAGTTCCCCAGGTCCTCCTTGCTCCCTTTCTTGTAAATGGCAGTGACGTGACCCTTCCTCCAGTCATCTGGGACCTCACCTGACAGCCACAACTAATAATAGCTACTAATAATAGAGAGCAGCTCAGCAACCACCTCAGCCAGCTCCTTCAGAACCCTGGGATGCACGCCATCCGGCCCCATAGACTTGTACACATTCAGTCTTACGAGGCAGTCACAGACTTGCTCTGCCCTCACAGTGGGGGGAGATTTACCACCCCAGTCCCCACCTAGAGGTTTAGGGATGCAGGGCTCAAGGATGTGAGAAATACCGGAATTGTGGCCAGCAGTGAAGATCGAGGCAAAGAACTCATTCAGTACCTCAGCCTTCTTTTCGTCCGTTGAAGTAAGTTCTCCTTTCACATTTACCAAAGGAGGTACACTTGCTTTGGCCTTTCTCTTCTGGCCAATGCACCTGTAGAATGTCTTCCTATTTTTTTCATGTCCCTCAGCAAGTTCAGTTCTGCCTGTGCCTTGGCCTTCCTGATCCCACGTCTGCAAGTCCGGACGGCACCCCTGTATTCTTCCCAGTTGACACATCCTTGTTTCCAGAGCTTGTACACACTTTTCTTTGCCCTCAGCATGTCAAGCAGGTCCTTGCCAAGCCATGCCAGTTTCCTACCTCCTCTGCCTGCATTCTTATTCAGAGGGACAGGGAGCTGTTGTGTTATCAGGAAGGCATCCTTGAAGAATAGCCAGCTCTCCTCAACATCTTTGTTTTTAGAAGAAACATCCCAGGAGATCTTGGCCAACAATCCAGTCCATTCAAGGCCAGGCTGGATGGGGCTTTGAGGAACCTGGTCTAGTGGGTGGTGTTCCTGCCTATAGCAGGAGATTGGAACTAGATGATCTTAAAAGTCATTTCCAAACCAAACCATTCAATGATTCTATGATTCTATGATTCTATTTGTAACCTTTTCAGATGTGGCAAATTATGTCTTTCTGATAGCAATGGATTTTCTTCCTAATGCAGTTAATTTTTTCCCACTTTTATTTTAAAAATCATTGAACAGAGAAAAGCATTAGGAAAAAAAAATCAGTGGAAAAGAACATTTAGGAGCTCAGGAATACATGTCCACAGTTATAACCTTACAATAGATCATTATGACATATTGACAAAATTATTCTGTCTTACAGTCTATTTGACATTTTCCAAGAGGTTATGTGGAGTTAATAATGGCAATACAGAAATCATAGTGTTTTTTTTTTTTTTTTAAAAAAAAAAAAAAAACCTTAATTTAGTTCCACATGGAGAACTTGCTTAAGCTGCAAATCACCTAAGATATACGCAAGGAATCGGGAAGAAAGAAAGGGATGGTTTTCTTTTATTTAAATGATTGAGGCTCAGAGTATATATGAGTTCATAAAAACCCTTTCTAAGGCAGTTTTTATAAAATAAAATTTATAATATACAAAAAAGTAAGAAGATGCAATGCTAAAGGACATTATATAATGCTACAAGCAGAAGTAGTGTTTGACAGACATGGTTTCATGGTGTAAGAAGTCTGTTCTCTGACCCACAGTTCTGCATAAAGACATCGGACCTTGCAGAGCAGCTACTATAACAGGAACTCTTTCTAGAATTTCACTAAACGATGAAGAAGAAGAAAAGGGACCAAACCCTGAAGGAATGAGCTATTCTACCTTGCCTGGAAACATCATCTCAAAAGTCATCATCCAGCAACCAGCAGGTCTTCACATGCCTATGAGTATGAGTGAACTGGCAAATCAATGCTTGAAAAAAGACAACAGTGAGTTGCGGAGGACTGTGTATTTATGCACTGATGATAATTTGCGAGGTGCAGATATGGACATAGTCCATCCTCAAGAACGGATGATAGAAAGCGACTACATCGTCATGCCCAGAAGCTCAGTAAATACCCAGCCATCACTGAAAGATGAGAGCAAAATCAATATAGGCATGGATACACTGCCTCATGAAAGGCTATTGCACTACAAAGTTAATCCAGAATTCAATATGAATCCTTCTGTAATGGACCAATTTAATATCAATTTAGACCAGCATCTTCCCACCCAAGAACATATGCAGAGTTTGCCATTTGAGCCCCGCACAGCAGTAAAGAATTTCATTGCCTCAGAGCTGGATGACAATGCGGGATTATCAAGAAGTGAAACTGGATCCACAATATCAATGAGCTCTCTAGAGGTCAGTCACACAATCAAATTGTATATTCTGTTGTTCTAGTCATAAGGTAAGACAAAATATTGTGGCTTATTTCTAAGGAGTCTAAGCTAAGGCTTTAATTCAGACTAAATTATTGTTTGGAATAATGCGTTGCTGTACGTATTTCTCTTGCTATCGTAAGTGTTTATATCTAGAAAACAAGATTAAAGTTTCAGAGCCAGTCTGTATGAATCTGTACAATTCTGGAGATTTAGCATTCTACACAACTGCTAAGGATTTCACGACCTACCAGGTGAATACTATGTTGCTACGAGAATAAGGCTCCTGGAATACATAAATGACAACCTGCAAGCACATGTAATTCAAAATATTTGCCATTTTACCAGTGAAAATTGTATCTCACTCAGATATGGTAGGTCTGATTCTGCTTTCATTAGTGTAAGTATTGGATTCTTCCATCCCTTAGTTCACTATTTAGAGATTTACGTTATATGTGTGTTTGAATGGTCGCATGTGCAGATGACATGTGCAGTAAGTAGAGGGAGACTTCTTGCAGTGTATCCCAGATGCCACTCAGATTGTAAAAATGAACTGAAAAGCCTTTACCGAAAGAGGTTGCAGTCATTACTACCATCTTTCTGCAGAACTTAAAGTACAAAAGTAACTGAAGAATTAAGTGTCAGATATTGTAATTCCTGCTGAGTCTTTACTTGTGTAAAACCACCAGTGAAGTGTTGACTTCACACATGGTCCCCTTTAAGAATTTTAAGTCTGTTTCACCAGCAGTTCAAATGTTATGAAATAGAGCATTTGGTAGATATGAAAAAGACATATGAGAAAAATGTGATATTTACTCACTGTCAGAATTAAAAAAAAAAAAAAAAAAAAAAAAAAAAGCTACTGTATATGCAGACTTTAAGCCATTAACTACTATTTTATGACATTTGGAGCTATCTGTGCAAAGATTTTACCTGATTTTTTAATTGTTAGATATAAAGCTGTACCCTGGACTTCATAGAATAGGAGATGCCTGTAGATATTTCTTTGAAAATGGAGTTTAATGTGCTTATCAACTGCAGAATTTGGGCAGAAGATCAGAACTTAGTCTCTTTTCAAGAAATGCCTTTGCAAGCATTGACTATGAAATGTTTCCCATGTTGTTTTTATTGTCAGTGTGCTATCATAAGTTTTTGCAAGACATAATATAACTGAAAACAAATAATTGCAAAATGAAATACGGAGCTTTTCAAGTAAGCAAACTGTGTCCACTTTTTATTTGCTCTTTTGAAGTGTATAAGTTTGTATAGTTTTGAGACAAATTTTTGAAAGAATTTCTAAAAAATTACTTCAGTACTTCCCCATTCAGTGTATTGACAGGCTCTTTCAAGGCAAGTTTGCATAATTAATGTTATTACTCTCAGTTCAGCTATATTACTTAATAGATCTTATATGGTGCACAAGAGTTCTGCAATTCAGTGCAACATACAAACAGAATAGCTAAAGCCATCTTCCAGTAGTATCACCTTCTCCATATCTACAAGACCCTCTTTCCAGTACCTTTAGTCAGATACAGAAGCTCATAAACAACCTGGTTAAGATTAGACATATGGGTGAGATGCCAAGGGAAAGATTCTAATTCCTTGAGAAGATACACATATCTGGCACTGTATTGTCCTCCCCACCTGTGGTCAAAAGTGCTCTTTTCTGATGGTTCTTTCTTTCTATTGGTGATAAAGGCAACCTAAGACATTGCTTTTTTAGAGTTAATTTTTAGATTGTATTTGTATCACATCTTAAGCTTCCTTCTAAGATGTGGCATAGATAGCAAATCTCTTAATGCTTTCTGCGTGATCTCTCCACTATGTGTCATTAGTAATTTCCCAGAGCTTTCTCTTGAATTACCATACAACTATTCTTTTTATCATGTAGTTATATAGAGCAGCTACCACTTACTATGTCAGTAAAATGCCCATAGGCAGCTGTGACCGGTGTTACCATAATTCTTCACATTTTTTTCTTTTTAATTTAAAGTCAGTAATTACTAAAAATGTAACAATGACAGTAGTTTATGCAGTGATTACAGAAGTATTTATCATCTTACCAGAATGGCTTAGATGTAGTTTGACCCATTTCCAGCCAAGAGCCAGCCCAGTATCTGATTTCAGCAATGTAATTATGAATTCACAAACACCCCAAAACTCAGAAGTACTGTAGGCATAACTGTTTGAAACTGGAGACTGTGTAAAAATGCAGTGTATGGAAGTCCCATCACTTTATGGCAGGTACTAGTCTTTATGGCTATAAAACTAAGCCAGCAGAATTAGAGGACAATTTGGAAAACATAAGCCCTAAGAATTTTCAAATCATAAAATCATTTATTTTAAATTTCATGTCCATTTTAGCGCTGAAGCACTAGAGTATTGTGCTGCAATGAGTTAACAATACATTTGCAATGTTTAGATTTTTTTTTCTTTTTTAATTTGGCTTTTTTAGTGCATTTATGCTTGTGAGTTTGTGAAGCCAATCATTTTCTGTATTTCACATATCCCAAGAGATGATGAGCCCTTAGAATAATGTGTGTTTATTCAAGAAATTTAAAACCGTATAAACAACCAAAAAATCAAAATTATTGAATGCAAAAGCTGAAATGTAAGATCTGCATTTGTTCTCTTTTATTTAGATTTTATGTTCATTATGATCATTGGAAATGGATGTTTTGAAACAGACCTACAGTAGGAGCACTACAATGTAATGTTTTGACTTTTAACTCTGCAGGGTAGATCCATCATGCCTACTATGCATCTAAACTCAGGCATTTTCCTTCTGATCTGCAATGGAGCTTTCCACATCAGGCTCCTCTTTAGTGTCAGTAGAGACAAACAGACGCTTCTAGGCCACTTTCAGACATCTGTTCCAGGATGAAGTAAATTGCATGCCCTCAGTGCAGCTTTCTGTCTAGGGATTCCACAGAGAGGACAAAATTAGTTGGTCAGACATAAACACCAAGAAGGTTCTGTTCTAAATTTAGTTAGATTAATCCTACAGTATGTCACAAACTTTCTCTTGGTTTTTACATTTACATACTGTTTTTCAAAAGATAATGCTTAATTAAGAACAATCAAATGTTATATTATATACGGAAAAATTTCAACTCTTAAAAGATTGTTGGGGAATGCTATAGTATTTGCATAAATACATTGCCCAGGTAAATATAAACTTAAGGATATGCAGATTGCTAGTGAGCAAGTCAGTGTTTTTTTATTTTATTTGGTATGTACCCAACAGTACTCATGCAATTATAGGCACAGGCAGGCATGTTGGTACATCACTGATTTTCTGAGCAGGAGTAACTGAACATCTGGTTAATCTCCTGCACAACCCTTATATGCATGGATTAAAATTGGCTTTGCTACCTTGGCATCAAAGTGGCTTGTAGTGTGCTCCTTCAGTTCAAAGTGTTTTCATTTTAATGAAGAAAGCACTCTCAATGCACTCTTTTGGAATGCTTTTTGTTTTGAAGTTGTATACTCAGTGCTGTATCATTAAAATGAAATGAAGTTGTACAATCCCAGCCACTCGAATGCAAGAAAAGGATAGAAGCTTTAAATGCAGAGGAAGAAGTTGATTTGTTCAACATACCTCCAGGAAAAGTAGTTCTTTTCCTATTATGGAAAAAAATACAAGAGGAATTAGGTCACCTGCTGCCTGACTATGTGAGGAGACTTGTATTGGTAGGTTTGTGGGACAGGAATGACGGGTTCTTTCTAGAAAATGTTAATGTAGGGTCACTTTATGCCCAAATGGAAAATTCCTGAAAGAAGACAAAGAGCTATTATCAAAAGAAGGGTTTATGAAGATAGATAATAGAAGCATTTATTAAATAGAAGGAAAGAGCATCAACTTCGTAAGAGCAGAAAGGAAATAGCTTCACAAATTATGAGTGGATTTTTCTTCCCAATTTCATATTTTCCTTGCTAGTTTTTCTGTCTCGGTTTATGCTAGGTGATCTTTACTTGGGGAAAAACATCAATCCCCTGAATAGAACATGTGACCAAAGTAATTGTTCTTTACTCACTCATAACGGCTCTTAATACATTCAAAGAAAGTCATCTCCAGAGCCTTTTGACTAAATCACTGATGTGGGACTTTAGGAAGCAAATACAGAAATAAAAGAAAATGAAAAGATACATTAAGGGTAGTGAGTGCAAAAAATATATATAGAAGTAATGATAGAGAGAAGAGAAAGAAAGACATGTTCCCCCTCCCTCCCTCCCTCCCCCCCCAGCCCCACCCAAAAAAAAAGAAAAGAGAGAGAAAGAGAGAGAGAAAAGCAGACAGAAATGGAGAGTCAAGTTAAAAAACAAAAACAAACAAAACAAAACAAAACAAAAAAACAGTTTTTTTTTGTGAGGGAAGAAGAAATATACAGAAAAAAGCAGTCGATCTTGTCAATAAAGTGCTAGAGTGGAATAAAAGCAGAATAGTGTGAAGTCATTTTGATTTATGATATGAAAAGTGAAAAAGAAATGAAGTGAATTAAAAAAGAGAGAGAACAAAAATAGAGAGACAAGCACTACAGGAACTTCCCCTTCATCATGTTTCCACATTGCATTTGTTTTCAGGCTTTCTCTATCTCAGATTTATCTTCCTTCCATTCCTCATTTCTTTCTTCAGTAAGCTGTGAAGACAGCTCTTGCAACTTTGTGACTCTCAGTGAAATGAATTCTAGACCTATAACAGACCACTCTTTCTTTTGGTTGAAGGACAAGGTTTCAAATTCCTCTGACTTCATATTCTTGCACTGTTGGACAAGAATGGGGGTAGAATCAAACAGAGGTGATTTTAGTAACTGAAGATGTAGAGATCAGAAATTTTAATCAGCGTTACAGACTGCATTGCCTATTTCATATTTTGTATTACAGATAGCTATCTTAACTACAAATTATCCTTAGGAAACATATTGTCAATTGCTTGTCCATTAAATAAATGCTACACTTGCTCCAGTGACATTCAGAAACAAAAAACGACTATTTTTGCTCTACTGAGTAAATACGTAAGTCAATTATCCTATAAAAATGGAGCAGAAAACCAGAAAAAAATGCTGGAAGTTTTAATACAGGATCTCTGAAGAAATGTTTGTGCTATGCTGAAATTTGCTTGTAGATTTTCTCAACTTAAAACCTGCACATCAAAGAGCTCATCTACTTTTTTCTTTTATATCTAGCTCATATTGTAAACTAATAGCCAATGTAATCTTCTTTTCAGAAACTAAGCTTTTTGCTTCAGTTAAATACACACAAAAGATATTTTAAATCAAAACTCACATTGCACTTCAATATCTCTAAGGGCCAAAAGAGATTCTCCTTTAATTTTGTTCAGTGAAAAAATCTTCCCCAGGCTAAGATCTTGTATGTCAAACCTAATCTCAGAATGAATTATAAACTGCTGATAATAAGGCTTTATATTAATGGAAGCATGGTTATAACCCGCCCTTCTAATATTCTATCTCTGGTTTCAATTATACTTTGCACAACATAATATATTTTGAGGAGTATCTCATGTAATTAATCAGGTAGTGGTGTAATGCAGACTAGAGTAAGGAGAAAACCAGGCATTTGCCATTTTACAGAGATGGAGAGGGATTTTATTAGTCTGTTAGAGAGAGCAGCTCCTTCCTGGTGCCAGCATATTAGTGCATGCTGCTGTATGGAAATTATTCTTCGCTGTTCTATTTTTGTCCCCCAGTGAGCAGAGTTTAAAGTTGCTATGGAATTACACAGAAAAGCTGTACATGATTAGCACAAAGTAAAATTGATTTTAAATAAATTACAACTGCAGACCTCTTTTTACAGAATTTCACTTTGGTCTTGGCATGAAAGGTTTGGTAGTTTGGGTTTTTTTTTTTTTTCGTTTTTTTTTTTTTTTTCTGTAATGTGTATTTTATCAATCAGGATCAAAGAGCTGTAGAAATTAGAAATGGAAAAGATCTTGCCAGGTTATCTCCTTTATCAGTGCAAGAACATTTTCTACAGCATATTTGTGTAATGCATAGTCCAATTTCACTTTCAAGACTTTTCAAGACAGTGAATGTTTCCCAGCTATTTATTTCAGCAGATCATTTCACAGTCATATAAAATGTCTTTATTCCTAGTAATATCTTTAAAATTTCCTCTCTTTTTTTTTCTGGATTACAAATTTTCTTATTTTTCTCATACTGGGTTTGTTTAACAGTATTTATATCCTTCTAAGGTTTCTTACAAAGTTTCCGTGTTTGCTTTTTCCAGAGGCAATGTTTAAATCAGCTGTATGACTCTTTTATCCTTTTCTCTTGATCCAGTGTTTTTAACCCTCTAAAATGACATTTTGCTGCTCTCTGAATTTTTTTTTCCCAGCTTGTAGGCATGATGGACACAGTGGGCACAAACTGGAGCACAAGAGGTTCTGTCTAAATACCAGGAAGCATTTCTGTGCTGTGTGGATGATGGAGCACTGGCACAGGCTGCTCAGAGAGGCTGTGGTGTCTCCTTCTTGGAGATCTTCAAAAGCCTCCTGGATGTGGTCCTGGCCCCCCCTGCTGTGGGTGTCCCTGCTGGAGCAGGGCTTGGGCCAAGTGGACACAGAGATCTCTGTCAACTCCTACCACTCTGTGGTTATGTGGTGATTTTGCTTCTGAGAATTCAGAGCATTAATGCAGATTTCTCAGTGGGGCTGTTTAAAAAGGCTGTACACATCCCCACCCATTTAAATGAAGACCTTAGTGGTTCTTTGTAGCTTTTTTTTTGGAACTCAGCATGAATATCCAGTTCACTTCTTACCCATGAATTTCAGCCTTTTCAAAATTATCTCAGATAATTCCCTTGCTGCTGAATAATTGCATGTAGCTTCAGCTTTTTAGGCAGTCCCTTTACTAGCTACCCTTTTCAGTTCTCTGGTGTTAAAGTATTTAGGTTTGGAAAATAAATGACTGAGTAGAAAATGGGGAACAATTATTTATATTTCCCATGATTTAAAGAAGAGGAGCTTCAAATGAAATGACAAAGAGGTAAACAACATTGTCTTTGTCACATTATGCATATTTAAATTGAGGAGCTCACTATCTAAATATATTTTGGATACTACAAAACATTCATTGTGAATGAATACAGAACATGATTGGACAGATGGAACAGTATAAAAAAGTGCTAGTAAGTTCAATAAAGTAAGCTCCTCCCAAAGATCATCCTAAATTACATTTGAAGAAGTAAGGTGGAGCTGCAACAAAAATAGCTCTTAATACTCACATTTTCCTATGTCATTCCTTAAGTATCACTGCATAACTTGGGAAAATTCAAAACACTGAGATGAACCTTTGCAGTCATTTATTAGTCATGTACTACTTTCATTAATGCTCAACTGGGTCTCCAACTGATGCTTGGAAAAAGAATCAGCTTCCAGTCTGATTTTAATATTGGCTGAAATCTGTCTTAATTTTGCAGGCTGGTAAAGCAGTCTTTTGAAAAGAAACACACTGATGTGATCAGTTCAGCAGATCATTTGACAGAAGAGGTTTTTTTTCCCCTTACTCTTTCATTCAGCTTTGGCTTTAGTTAATTTAAATTGTTAGAACAGGCCAGATGGTTGACTAGATTCAGAAAGAATTTAGGTGTCTGTGAAAAACCTTGTTTTTTAGCCAAAGAGCCACAGCAATTAAACTTTAAGATAGATGTAAGTATATATACGTATGTATATACATAGTGATTGCATACAGTGCGTGTGTATGTGTATATACGTATAATCACAATTAAAGTGTTGATTTGTACACTTTAGATGTGTTGTACATCATGCAGAATAGTTTAGGAAAAGGACCGCAGGGAAATGGCTCCACCCTTACAAGCGAAGGTACCTAGTGCATGCATCTGAATATATTCCCACTCTCAACCGTAACACTTCAGTACAATGAGGTGATAGCCAGGAGGGCCTCATACTGTACTTACTGTCACTGACAGTATTGCAAATGACTTTCAGTGGTCTGGCATCACATTCATAACCAGTGATTTCTGTGTTTCAGACGTTCACAGATCTTTATTCTGCTGTTCTTACCTATGGCAGTTACATACCTTTTTATGTCTTAGGAGAATAGGCTTTGACAGAATCTGTGATATATTTCACTGTATGCAGCCATGGAAAAGAAAAGTAATGTACAAACATAGAACAGATGTTTTTTACCATACATATTTAAATTAAATTTTACTCATGATAGATTTGCATTGGTCACTCACTGAGATGAACCTATATTATTATTTGTTAGATCATAACTGGTGTGATCTAAGGGCACAATTGAAGTAGTGACATCTTTCTGGCAATAGTGTAGTTAAATATGTCACAGACAGTTAGATGTGTGTTTTTACCATGTAGACAGTGATAGATTTGTGTGGATGCAAAAGCTAATAATTCAACCATGCCACAAATATGCACTGTGGTCAAACAGACCTAAGGCAAAATACAAATGTTCCAGTTTTCTAAATTACATTATGTAGTAAACTACACAATTATTTCAAAGTTTTTCATGCTTTTTCTTAGGATTCTCACTCAGGCAGTTCAGTGGTATCAGATTTATTACTGAAATTTAGCTTAAATAATGGCTTTTCAAGCATTTTTCAAAGCTGCTCCACGAGAGCACCTTATCACCTGCTGTCTAAATTTCTTATTTTGAAACCACTGAGCCATTACTGTGGAAGAAGTGATCTAATTGCACCTTAAAATAGATCCTTCCTCATTAGAGATACGTAGGTTTCTTCAGGTGTTGGTTAACTGTGGAATGATGAAGGCCTGTCTCAAAGGAATGCTTGTACATAGGCTCTCTAAACATGAGTGAGAAGTAGGTACCTTTAAGAATCTGAGCTTTAGCTTTTTATAGTTTTCCTACCTCCAAAGCCATTGCTGTTTTTAAGTTTACATGCTATTTATTTGAGTTTATTTAACAGAGTTGTTTAATTTGTTTTTAAATACTCTCATAAAGTGGGTTTGGTCAATCAAGCCTTCCTAATTCATGGTAGCTTCCCAAAGATTTACTTTTCTTACTTGTTTTATAGACCATTTTTGTTAGTGTCTCTCAGCTTTTCAGACAACAGACTGTCCAATCTCTGAAGACAGTGTAGACAGTGCTACACTTGTCTTCTATTATTATGGATTGGTATAAGTCAGAATTTTACAGCGAATCCCATATAATGATACATAGTGTTGTTATAAAAGATTGAACATTTTCTGCTTTCTCCAGATAAGAACTTGTAAAACTGTTTCCTTCAAATGCAAGAAAACAAAACCACATACAAAAACCTGCATGTTTCTTAAACGAGATAAAATCAAAGTCTAATGAAGTCAGTAATATTATTATTCTGGACTTGATTGGTTTGATTTCTATCTCATTGCAGAAATTCAGCGCATTTTGAAAAGGTTTGTTCACCATTGCTTAAAGAGACTCTATAATACTACAAAAAATTAGGATTAGATCGTACCAGCAAGCACTTTTTGTTATTGGGGTACTTTACCTTTTCCTGAAGGAGAATGTCTCTTTTCTTTCCATTCACCTATTCTTGCTGCTCTTTTATTTTTTTAGCTTCTTTGCTGCTTTCCACATCTCTTGTCTATTGTGAGACACTCAATTTCCAACCTTAAAAGAAAAAAAAAAAATTTCTTCTTTACAGCATTTCTGCTTGTCTGATATAATTGGACTTTATAATCAGTTTATTTCAGATTATATAATAAAATTATATGCTAAATTATTCATGATGTGTCTAAGCAATCATATTCTTTGTTGCATTGTATACAAGTGATTACTTTACTAGTAAATAATTCTTTTTTTTTATCAGCTGCTTTGAATCAGATTTGTCATCTGAAAGACAAATATCATCGCTTTCTCCATCCAGATTGTCATTGCAAACAAACAAGCTCAAGTCTCTATGGAAAGCATAGATGGCTTGCTCTTGACTTTACTATCAGTTGTCCCATTAAAATCAGAGGAGTTGTACCAATGTAAACCTGATGTAGGAAAGAATCAATTTATGTATATTTATACAGACCCTAATCATAGGTATATATTGATAACGGTGTAAAAATAATAAACACTATAATCATTTGAAAATACCACAGAAAGCATAGAAATAAATATATTTTATGTACCAGCAGGTTTGCTTGCATGCAAATAGCATGCATATGAAGCATCTTAGTGAAATCCAGTCTGCTTTATTTCAGTGAAAAGAATATGTTACTAGTTTAATAAGCTGTATGCAAAGTATTAAATTGTCACGATAAAATTTACAGTCTTTCACTGAATACCTAACATATATCTGATAGGAAAACAATAATGTTATTTAGTCTCATTTGATGAATAGTCCCATTGTTAATAAAACCTCTTTTTTTCTTTCTTTTTTACTGCTTAATAGAGAAGAAAATCACGTTATTCGGACCTTGACTTTGAAGTAAGTTTCACTGAATTATTCCTGATTATTGTAGAATTTTCTAAAAGTAAATATGAGGCGTCCATTTTAACAGATTTTAGCTTTCTGACACGTTAGATGTCATAGGACTGTTCAGTTGGTACTGTGTAGAACATGATGAGCAGTTCATTAGAACTACTTTGGTGCAACTTGTTTGTAAACTATTCTGAGATCAAACTGTCATATTATAATATTAGTTATCATGATTTTAGTTTTCAAATTCTCTGCCTCTTCATTTTCATCTTTTTTTTTTTTTTTTTTTTTTTGTCAGCTATCTATCTATTGAAAAAGTGTGATGTTTCTGTAGGACTGGCCACGTTGTTGCAGAAGCATGCTTTTTTTCAAGAGACTTTCGATCATTTGTTCTATCTCTTCCTTCAATACTAATTTACTAACATATGAGTTGTACATACAAATAATGAGATGAATGTGCCAGTTTTTGAATGATGACATGCTGCAGTTGTCAAGGCTGATAGATCACATTTTATTTAAAAAAAAAAAAAAAAAATTATGTAAGGTTCCATTGAATTAGACTCTATCTCAATTACTGTGATGAAGTCTCTGAGAGTTTTGTTTCTTTTCTACATTCTACCAGAAGCAATATAACCATAGGTTTTCGGGGACATTTTAATAATTTATTTTTATATAGGCTGTCCATGTGTCATTATCAGTAGCTTAGATATTATACAGGATGTAAGCACATGTACCTTCAGATTTCGAATTCGGGTTCATAGAGGAGAAAGAAGTAGGATTAGCCCAATGCAACCATAGCAGCTGTCATAGAAGTGGCCGTAGAAACCTGGCAGTGCAAGACGGGTTTTCTTTGGTGACTTGCCTTTGCTGAAAGCTGACTTTCCATGTCTGAGTGTGTATTTTTGGTGGCTTAATATCACTCCTAATTCCACTGTCATTTTTCCCCAGAGTGTGTAGTTACCTTAAGTAGTCATGCAATTTCTCAAATATAGCACCAGATAAAGATTCACACAGTAAGGTAAGGAAAAGAAAATGAAATTATCCTAAATATGGTTTAAGATAAATGTGTAGAAAGGAAGAACATGAATCAAAAAATTCTGATGAGTAAGTGACTCTAAAATTAAACGTAAAGATTCTGAAGAAAAGTTGTGTAATTATAGGTATACAAATAATTCTGAATTTTACTGTTCTTTGTTTAAGGGTATTAATATAGTGCTGTTCCTGTTGCTGGGTCCAGTCTTGTTCAACATCTTCATCAGTGACCTTGATGGGGGGATAATGGCCACCCTCAGCAAGTTTGCTGATGATACGAAGTTGGGAGGATTGGCTGACACGCCTGAAGGCTGTGCTGCCATTCAGCAAGACCTGGACAGGCTGGAGAGCTGGGCAGTAAGAAACCAGATGAGGTTCAACAAAAGCAAGTGTAGAGTCTTGCATCTAGGGAGGAATAATTGCATGCACCAATACAGGCTGGGGGATGAGCTGCTGGGGAGGAGCTCTGCAGAGAGGAACCTGGGTGTCCTGGTGGACGACAGGTTGGCCATGAACCAGAAGTGTGCAAAATAGACAAAAAGACCAATGGCATTCTGGGGTGCAGTAAAAAGAGCGTGTCCAGCAGGTCAAGGGAGGTGATCCTCCCCCTCTACTCTGCCCTGGTAAGGACTCATCTGGTGTACTGTGTCCAGTTCTGGGCTCCCCAGTACAAAAAAGACAGGGATCTCTTGGAAAGAGTCCAGCGGAGGGCCACAAAGATGGTGAAGGGCCTGGAGCATCTCCCCTGTGAGGAAAGGCTGAGTGAACTGGGTCTGTTCAGCCTTGAGAAAAGAAGACTGAGAGGGGACCTGATCCAGGTCTATAAGTATCTAAGGTGTGGGGGGCAGAATGGTGAGGACGGACTCTTTTCAGTGGTGAGTGGAGACAGGACAAGGGGAAACGGCCGGAAACTGCAGCATAGGAAGTTCTGCACAAATGTGTGAAAGAACTTCTTTACAGTGAGGGTGACGGAGCACTGGAACAGGCTGCCCAGGGAGGTGGTGGAGTCTCCTTCTCTGGAGATGTTCAAGACCTGCCTGGATGCCTAGTTGTGTGACCTGGTGTGGGGGACCTGATTTGGTAGGGGGGTTGGTCTCGATGATCTCTAGGAGACCCTTCCAACCCCTACAATTCTGTGATTCTGTGATTCTGTTCCCAGTGAGAATGTTCTCTGTGGAAACAGATACTAAAACATTCTTCTTAGCCACTCAGGAGAATATAACCCAACACCAAGTAGACACCAACAATGCTGTACACATTCTGCTCTAAAGAATTAGGCCTCTCATTACATTTTTTCTTCTACTCACCTAGTATATTTCAGAAATTTATCCCTTTTTTCTTGTCTTGGTAGGAACATTGTTGCTGCACTGCCTAACATATTTAGAATAATGTTTGTAATGCAGGACAAAATAATTGTTTGTAAAAAGGAAAGGATTGAGCCATTGGGAATCACTGCTGAGAAAATAAGATCAGCAGACAGTTGTTGTGTTTTGGAAGTACAGACTCAGATTAACCCCATCTCACCTCCTGTTTTATGGTTCCTATGATTAAGCCTGTGGGCTTTCCTGTGTTTTTCCATGTAGTGTAGCTGTCTGTCTGAGGTACAGCAAGAAAAAAAGCCAAAAAGTGTTTGGATAGTCACTCAAATTCTTTCACTCAGCAAGGCATACTGACAAAGAGATTTGAAATAGTGTTGTATTGCCAAAACACTGCTCTGTTTTGATACCTCAAAGCAGCTTTACTGCAAACTGGGATAGAGTCTGAAGGTGAGGTCAAGCCTGAGTGATTGTCTGTACTACTTTTGTAACATTTTCTCTTTGTCTGTTAACAATGCCAGCTGGCACTGTCTGAGACAATGTCCTTTATAGTTCTAGGGACAACAAATGCTATTTTTAGTACACAATATGGACAAGGCTGTCAGGCTTGGCTCCCTCAACCCTTTTCCCTATAGCACTGTCTCAGAAGACTCTGCACCATCAACATCTCCTTCATCTTTCCATGTCAACCTATATGCATACAAAATATACTCACAGACTATGGCCATCCTACCAAAAAAGACATTTTGAGGAATATTTCTGGGTGCCAAAATGCCATTGTTTATACAGATCATATTTTTAGAATGTTCTCCACTATTTCTGTCTGTTACAACCATCTCTCTTCCAGCAGTTCCTGAAGTGTTCTTAAAGAACTGGAGAGAATAAGATACCACTCACAATAGGCAACATCATTGTTGACTTTTTTTGGAGACTTAAAAAAATATAGTAGTGTTCAAGGAGAATATTCTATGCTAGATGGTGCCACTGAATGCTCTTAGACGTAATTAACTTACTGCTGTACAGTCACAGTTTAATAACAAAAAATATGTATACTACTCACCTTAATACAGATAATTTGAAGTACAAACAGACAAATAAAAATCACATGGAAAATAAATTACTGAGGGTCACAGAGGAAATTCAAAATCAGCTGCTGTGTAGGTTGAATACTGGAAGACCTTATCTGTACTCAATGCAATAAAACAGACTCCATCCCTGTTATCTCCAATATATGTTAGGACACGCAAAGAGAAAATTAGAAAGGTAAAAGTCCAACAAGAACTTCATTTGCTAAGGCAAATTTATCAGATGCAGCAGGGAGCTTTACCACCAAGGATGAGGAAGAGGCTGAGGTACTCAATGCCTTCATTCCTTCTGTCTTTAATAGTTTTCCTAAAGATACTCAGCCTGAGCTGGAAGAGAGAGATGAGGAGCAGAATAAACCTCCCACAATTCAGGAAGAATCAGCAACTTGCTACTCCACCTGAATTGTCACAAGTCTGTGGGTCCAGATAGGATTCATCTAAGAGTACTGAGGGAGCTGGCAAAAGTGGTTGCCAAGCTGCTTTCTATTGTTTATTATTATTATTTTCCATCCTCATGCAAAAGAAATTCCATCACCCAGCATAAGAAATCAAACAGAGGAGGCAGAAAATCAGCATGTCTGAACGAGGACCTGCTGGTGAAACTGAGGGATAAGAAGAAAAACTATAGGTGGTAGAAACAGGGACACATGGCCTGTGAATAATATAGGGACGTTGTCATGATATGCAGAGACAGCATCAGGAAAGGCAAGATGCAGATGGAAATGAACTTAGATGTGAAAAATAACAAGGGTTTCTTTAGATACTTTGGTCAGAAGAAACAGGCAAAGGAGAATGTTCCCCCTCTGATAAATGAGAAGGGAAAGCTGGCTTCAACTGACACAGATAAGGCTGTTAAGGCTGATGAGGCTCATGATACTCAAGGAGTTCTTTGCCTCAGCCTTCACTAGCAATCAGGCTTCCCATAGAAAAGAGCAATTCTGAGACCACTTCATGAGACTGACTGTGTATAGGTCTATAGGTCTAGACGACATGCATCCCAGAGTCCTGAAGGAGCTGGTTGATGTAGTTTCCAAAGCATTCTATCTTATATTTAAAAAGTTGTGCCTGTCAAATTAACTGAAAAATGGTAAACATTGCTCCTGTTTTTAAGAAAGGAACAAAGGAAGACCTGGGATACTAGAGGCTGGGTAGCCTGTTGTTTGCACCTGGGACAATGGATCATACTCGTAAAAGATGTTAAGATACATGCAAGACAAGGAGGTGATCTGAGAAAGTCAACACAGCTTCACCAAGAGCAAATCATACATTATTGTTCTGATGGCCTTCTATGATGGAGTGATAGCACTGATGCACAAAGGAAGGGCCATCTAATAAGGGCTTTGACAGTCCCACACCATATCCTTATCTCTGAATTGAAAAAATATGAATTTGGAGGCTGGATTGTTTGGTGGATAAAGAATAGGTGGGAAGGTTGCAGCCAGAAGGTTGGGGTCAATAGCTCTATGTGGAGGTGAAGGCCAGTCATGAGTGGCATCACCCAGGAGTCTGTCTTGGGACCTGCACTTTTTATCATCTTTATCAGTTACATAGATAATAGAATCAATTACATCCTTATCTAGTTTGCTGACGACACCAAGCTGAGTGGTGCAGTTGATATGACAAATGAAAGGGAAATGCCATCCAAAGAGATCTGAACAAGCTCAAAAAGTTGGCCCACATGAACTTAATGAGGTTCAAAAAGGCCAAGTACAAGCTGTTACACTTCAATCAGGACAATCCCAGATATGCATACAGACTAGGACTCACTGGGTAAAGGTCTGTGGAGAAGTAATGATTTCTTGGTGAACAAAAAGCTGGGTGTGAGCCAACAGTGTGCTCTTGCAGCCCAGAAGGCCAACAGTAACCTGGGCTGCCCATCAACAAGAGAAGGGTGATTTTGTCCCTCTACTCTGCTCTTATCAGACCCCATCTGCAGTACTGCATCCAAACCTAGAGCCCTTGGGCTGAGGAGTTGTTGGAGTAGGTCACAAGAGGAAGGCCACAAAGATGGCTAGAGCACCTCTCTTGTGAAGAAAGGTTGAGGGAGCTGGCAGACAAACAAAAGCTTGTTTGGCTTGGAGAAAAGAATACTTCAAGAAGTCCTCACTGCAGTTTGCCAGTACAAGAGAGCTTACAAGCACAAGGGGGACCAACTTCTTACACAATGTAATAACAATAGGACAAGGAGAAATGGCTTTAAAGTAGAAGAGAGGAGATTTAGATTAGATATTAGGGAGAAATTCTTCACCCAGAGAGTGGTGAGGCACTGAAAGATGTTGCCCAAAGAAGTTGTGGATGCTGCATCCTTGAAGGCATTCAAGACCAGATTGAATGGTGTCCTGAGCAGCCTGATCTAGTGGTGGCAACCCTGTCCATGGCACAGGGCTTGGAACCAGGTGATCTTTAAGGCCCCTTCCAATAACAGCCTTGGTCAACCAGGAAGGTGTCAGACAACTAGAGACTTGCAAATGTGACTCCCATCTACAAGAAGGGTCAGGAGAATCAAGGGAATCACAAGCCTGTCGATCTGACCTCAGTTTTGAGAAAGGTCATGGGGCAAATCATCTTGACTGCAATCATGCAGCATGTGTGGGACTACCACGGAATAAGGACTAGCCTACATGGGTTCATGAAAGGCAGGTCCTGCTTGACATACCTGATCTCCTTCTATGACTATATAATCTTGTGAGTGAATGAGGGGAAGGCTATGAAGGTAGTCTGGCTAAACTTCTGTGAAGCCTTTGACACTGTCTCTCACAGTATTCTCTTGGAGAAACTTGCAGTCCATGGCTTGGACAGGTGTACTCTTCCTGGGTAAAAATATGGCCAGCCAGACAGACCCAGAGAATGATGGCAAAGGGATTTAAATCCAATTGGTGACCAGTCACTAATGGTGATCCAAAATACAAGCAGTATTCTGGTCTAGGAGTTTGGGATCCTTGCTTCTGATGGCTGTTTTAATGCCAGCTAAGTGTTCAGCAACCCCAATTGTTATGTTCTGAATTTCCCTGAAACTGGACAGGTAGTTTTGTTCACCGAGGCTCTGCACTAATACCTAGCTCTAAGATCAAATGAAAGTCACTCTAATTATGTTGAGGATAAATACAGATGCTGTGAAAATTCCGAGGAGGGCTTTATAATAGGTGTGCTCTGTCACATACAAAAACACTATTATTGACATGCACTTTGAGATAAAAGATTACAAGTATCATTAAATTCTATGAGAGGATTTGAATCCTGCCTTTCCCTACTCAATCTTTCTGCTCTCCCCTTTATCAAATGTATTTACTGTATGTACTTGCAATAAACAATTTTTATGCTAAATAATTCAGAAAATGCTCACCAGGATTCAGGTCATCTCTGGCTCCCTTTGAGCTCTGTTAGGGAGGGCAAGAATACAGTGTACAAATCTTGGACTGTCTTTTCTGCCCATAGACCAGAAGTCTATCACTAGTAATAATGCTGAATTGATATTAAATTGCTGGTGCTGCCTTCTCACAGATTTTCATCCATAATAGCCATTCATTATAGCAATATTAAAAACTTACACAAAATTTTAAAATCTTTTTTCTTCCTAACATGAAGATATCTCTCCAAGACAAAGGTGGAAAAAAAAAAAATAACATGCCTGCAAGGAAAAATCTTTTCCCGTTTCTAAGTTTGGCAACTGATCAGACCTATAACATCTTGAAAACACAGCAGGCTTCCATTATGGAGCTGGGAAGGCATTTCCCCATCTGTTCTTTTCACTTAGCTATTTCATACAATATTTGTGAGATCATTTTTACCTGTGATTATGTAGAATATTTCCAAAGCAAACTGAATAACATGATTTTAAATATTATTACTATTAATCATAAGATTGACTATGAATATTGATCAGAATATTTTTGCTTGAGGTAGATTTCAGCTAAAATGCTGTCATAAATAAAAAAAAAATTGAGCTGAGTATACAGTTATGTCTGAATTACTTCTCACCTTGATAGCCACTCAAATTGCTCTTCTAAGAGTATATGCTAATCGGAGTAAGGCTTACCCTTTTCAAAATTAAAAATTGATGTCATTTATGAGTAGGCTGGAAATGTAGAAGAGGTGTCAATTCAATCTAGTCTGCTTTAGGGTGCGAGACATGAGTTACAGAATTTGGTTAACAGCTGGCTGAACATAAGCCAGTATTGTGCCAGATAGCCAAGAAGGCCAATGGCATCCTGGCCTGAATTAGGAATGTTGTGGCCATCAGGACTAGGGAAGTGATTGTCCCTCTGTACTCAGCACTGTTAAGACTGCCCATTGAATACAGTGTTCAGATTTGGGTCTCTCACTACAAGAAGGATACCTAGTTGCTTGAGCACGAGCAGAAAAGAGCAACAAATCTGGTACAGGTCTAAAAAGCAAAACATACAAGAAGCAGCTGAGGTTAACTGAGGCTGTTTAGTCTGGAGCAAATGAGGCTGAGGGCAGACTACAGTGCTCCTTACAACTACCAGAAAGGAGGCTGAGCAAAGGAAGTGCCAATCTTGATTCTCAGGTGACAATTGATAGGACCGAAGGCAACAGTCTCAAGTTGTACCAAAAGAGCAGGAAGATCTTCTTCACAAAAAGAGTGCCTAGGGATTGGAACAGGCTGTCTAGAAAAGTGGTAGAGTTGTCATCCCTAGAATCCTGTGGATGTGGCATGGCACTTAGGGATATTGTTTAGCCATGGACTTGTAGTGTTAGCTGATTGGTTGGACTTGACAATCTTGAAAGTCTTTTCCAACCAGTGACTATAGAATTATAGCAATCTAAGGTGAGTGAGTCTGTAGAGAGGTGGTTACCTCAGGCAAGTGCTCCTGGAAGGTGGTACAGCATAACAAACCCACATCTGAGCCTAAAGATGGTGTCGTTTCTAAGGGCAGTATCAAAGGCTTCTCTATCATCCTGCTGAAGAATTTCACTTCTACAGTCATCCTAGTCTATATTGCTGAAGATCTCCAGATCTGTGTGGATAAAACTTGTGTATTTCTCAGATTCATAAAGCTGTGCTTTCCACATTGGTTATTTAAAAGAGAGAGAAAGCAAACAAACACACAAAACAGATGAAACCTCTGCAAATGTATTTTGGGATGTTTTCTCATAAAAGAGAAAGAGTTATGCAAGAGCATATTTTCTAGAAAACAGAAAATATGGTGAATTCCAATAAGAAATAAAATAAATTGTGTAAAAAGCTAGAAATTAATAATTAATGTTGGAAATTTAAGCTACTGCACCTCACTGAAGTTCAGACCATTTTGTCTAAGCAGTGAGGAGGCAGAGATGTCAGAGGGTAGAAATTACAGAATGGAAGCCAGGCAAACACAAAGCAGCTAAAAGATCCATCCATCCATGTACATACCAGATATTCCACTATTAAGAATAAAATTTAAAGTCTTTTTTTTTTTTCTGGCAGACTTTGCAAGTGTTTAATTTCTTCTCCCACCTGCATCTCCTCAGGAATAATGTATTGAACTGAGTAAGATATTTGCATTATTCATATTTGCAATTTAACAAATTCATGGGTACACAACTCAGAAAAATATCAGAAAGTAACATTCTCTATGTTTCTAGACTTCTATTAAAAAGTTTCCAGCTGGAGACATTTGTTTCATAGTCATATGCTTTTTTTCCTACTTTTAGAGCTACTATTTTAACCTACCAAATCTGTTTTATTACCCAAAGCGTCTCCTTATTTCATCAAATAATAATCTTTGAGGCAGAACCTTTCTTTTTAAAATTCAGTGTATATGAAATATGCTAAATATCCCTGTCTACTGTTACAGTAACAGCTTAAAAGAATCCCTAGGAAGTCACTTAAGTGAAACCTCTCTCATAAATTTAGATCAGCTATCTCTGCTTAAATTATGTTTTGCAAGCAGTTCCTTACAGAATCCTGCAAAATTGTTTCCCTTTTCACCCCACAAGTCATGTTAAGTTAATAGGTCCTTAATTGCTTGCTATATCTCATGTCTCTTTTGTGAACAATTTTGCCAATTTCCTGTTCTTAGAAGTGGAACGAGTTCTCAAGCAAGGGCGTAGCTGTATTAAGGATAATATGGTTATTACAGCATAGCGGTAGGAATGCACAGCTGAGAGAGCAGCCACATTTCATGGAATTTAGAAACACAGAATACAAATAAAAGATATGAACAATTTAAAATTTGTATTTGTAAAATATTATTTGAGAGTCAGCTATTGCTGCTCCATTTTAAAAAGTATTCAAACCAGACTAGGTGGAAGTGCCACTGGGGAAGGGTCACACTCAGGCACTGTGTACATAAGTTTGTGGATTTTGTCACGTACACTGCCAAAGAAAATCAGGCTTGATGATGAGTACATGTGCATAGAGGCTGGTGACCTGTAGTTTTCCTATCAACATCAAGTGGCTGTGACCCTGGCTGCAAATCCAGTCCACACAGACGCAGAATCTTAAGAAAGGCAAGCTGTGCTCATCTGCTGAGGGTGCCTCACCTCAGTCCCTCCTGTCCCCTGTCCTCCCAGAACACGGAGCCATAAGACTGGCTGAACAGCGAGGAGTCTTCGGTTCAGCTCCAGAGGCTGGTCTGAATCCATATCTGACAGTGAACATCTTTGAAAACAACACAGATGATAGGCATGACAGTCCAGGCTTGAAAACAGGTTTCAGTCTCCACGTAGCTGCCAAAGCAATATAGGGCCCAAGGTCCCCTCCAATTGCGGGGGCTGTTTGGGGTCGCCACCTCTTGCACAGGAATGCCATATAATCATTTACTGTGGAAGAATGTCCTGTGCATTGGCTACAGGGAGCGTAGCATCCAATCACTCAAAGACAGTAAAGTTGAAAATGGTGCCTACTTATCTTAATGTGAATGCCATATCAACAGCATTTTATGCAGCTGAATGCATTTGGTGGTGGTCTGTATGACAAGACATCTTAATTAAAAAGACATAACATTTGGAGTTTTTGTCTTTTGATCTAGAAGTCCTGAGTTTGGTGTTCTCATATTTATTTTTTTCCCCAAAAGGTATAAAATGCTGTTGCATTCCTCTTGAAATCAAAATATTAGTACCCATATTGAAAACAAAAATTCTGTAAAATATTTCTAATGTACAAAAGAGAAAATTACTTCTGAGATGCTGCCATTACTTTCCAACTTTTTCCAGCAATATGAGTGTCCCTTTATTTCAGTAACTCTGTAAATGTTGGGAAAATCAGTCCTTTGTATACAAGAAGTGCATTAAACAGAGGAGAGAGAAGACTCAGTGCAATTCACTTCCTTTGATTAAGTCTATAGGGAAAATATGGCCTTGCCAAATTCAATTTATTATGCTGGAGGAAACAATGGTTCTCTTAAAAAAGCCCAGATTCAATTATAAATATAAGCAATTATGTTTTTGGTTTTTTTTTTCTTTTTTTTTTCTTTTTTTTTTTTTTGCAGAAGGTCATGCATACAAGAAAGAGGCATATGGAATTGTTTCAAGAGTTAAATCAGAAATTTCAGACTCTGGACAGATTTCGGGATGTACCAAAATCAGGCAGCATGGTAAGTTTTCCTTCCTGGATATTAAAAACATGCTGTGCTGTAACAGTAACAATGAAACAAGAGATCTTTGAATTAAATATTATTTCCTGTGAAGACCTCATTTTATGCTACTTTTATATAGCCTCAAGAATGAGAACAAAAGATATTTAAAGTAATCTAACCTATGGTGAGACTCATTACATTTTGCAACTAGACCATAACTAACTCACTGACATCATTACAGATGACAAGAAATTGAACTGTAGGGAACACATTTAAAATCTGTATGTGTCTCCTATGTCTAAAGTCCTTTATATACAGAAAGCAGCTTCATAATTTAATTTACCCAATAGGGTTTTACCTCTGGCTAGGCAAGCAAATATTAAATTAGTTATAACAAATAAGTCCAGCTAGAGTCACCTACACATTAGAGTGCCCAGAAAGAGCACAGAGTCACTGTAATTCTGTCTTTCCTTTAATAGGCCTATAAATATTTTGCATGTGAAAAGCAAAAATTAACTCATCCTGAATTGACTTTGCTATCATCATAATTTAGATTTGTAGACACACACACACACAGGCATAACACCCTGACTATATCTGATATGATAATGAGAGCAAGGAAATAGTTGATTCTGCCTAATTAAAACAGGTAATTTAGTGTTACATACTTTCTAGCAGTAATGCTATGATTAGTAATAATTTTCTATATAACTTTATAATGTGAAAATTGCATATTGAATGAAAGTGAGCTAGAATTGTCTTATGTTATTTCCTCTATTCTCCCCTCTATTTGAGATTTTCTGTTCATGTAAAGCTTGAATTCATTCAAAATCTCACAGGTGGTCTTCATGGATGAGTGGTGCTTACTCTGTTTCATATCACTGGTGTTTTTTGAAGGGTCTGCTAATAACAGCTGACTAGAGGAATGGTCATCCTGTAAGGCAGTCAGAGAGTGATCCAGATACCTAAATACCAGAATCTCAGGCCTTTAGACAGCCTCAGATATCTTAGTCTACAGCAGAGTATAAGTGGCGATGACAGGACTCACACCTCTATTTAAAAATAGTGGGAGTTCCAGCAGGATGTCCAAGGGGATCTTAAACAAATGTGAAAATGTTTGATTTTGGCAACTAGCATGTTATAGCAGAAATCACTGATGACTTTTGTCTCTCTCTTATCCTAATCCAAAAGTATTCATGGACAGTCGAAAACAGGCAGCTTTCAGTCTGCTGATCCTAACATGATGCTACATGAGCTCACCAGCCTGTAAAGCAATTCTCTCTCCCATTCTCAAGGAGCAGGTTTCTGCTGTTCCACCATTCTCCTGCCTCAGTTCAAATGCAAGCTGGCAATCTCTATCTCAAACCTCTCCATATTTCAGACAGCAAGCACTCCTCAATTACATTCCCTTCCCTTCCCTTCTGGTGCTTTTCTACATAGCCACTACTGAAATGCTGGCTGCTGTTACTAGATAATTTGGCCATTCCTCACACACTACATTTCTTGCAAAGGACAGGGCTTGGCTGGCAGCTCAGGTGAGCAGCCTGCCAAAGGGCCAATTGCTCACAGAGAAAGACAGTCGCAGCCTGTCTCCCTGCAAAGCTAGTTCCTCCCTCTGACTCCTGTGTCTCATAAGAGTGCTTTAGGGATCAGCCTTATAAACAGAGAATACATTATTTCATCTTCGTATTCAATTCTTTTTTCTTCTCTGTTCTTCAGGAGAATTCAGCGCCAAACAAGGTTCCATGGGACAATTTCAAAACCACAGGCGAATATCAACACTATACAACGATAAACGTATTAGACACAGAGGCAAAAGATGCTTTAGAACTAAGACCAGCAGAATGGGAGAAATGTCTGAACTTGCCTTTAGATGTGCAAGAAGGTGACTTTCAAACAGAAGTTTAACAAAAATGAAAATAAACTGAACAAAACAAAAACAAAAAATTAATTGCACTGACAATAAAGAAACTTTGGGAATCCTGACACTCCTGTCTGAACGTTGTGACTACTTTATGCCAGGCTCTCCCCGTGCCAAATGTCAGTGGTTTTTTCGTACAGTTTCTTCCCACTAGTATGGCTAGTGGAGAACCAGGTGTACAATTCTTACCATCGTGTGTTGTAAGTACCCGTGGAATGGATTTGTAAGGTAATCTTTATAGATAAACCTCAAGCAACGATTCATGTTGTAACAGCTTCATTTGGTTTAGTTTTCAAAAAACTTCACCATGAAGCACAATGTATATATTTATGCAGTTTTTAAAGTTTATAACAGTCTGTTTGGCCATTACTACACTTTTTACTTTATAATATAAAAGCAAAGTTTTTGTCATTAAATGAATGTCTGTTGAGCTACATTCTTCATTGCTTTAAATGCAATAAAGTAATAATCTCACTTTTATATGAATAATATATTTCACATCTTTATTATTGCAGTTTTCTCTGGAAAGCTCAGAGTAGCTTTCTCTGCTGCAGCTGTGTATAAAATATTTAAAATGTTGTATGGTGTAAATAAACCTTTGTCTACATATCAGTTTCTTAGTGCATTTTATTCTGTATTTGTTGATCTTAAATTTGCATAAAGTTTTCTTTAAAAAGTACACATGCTGAATATGTATTTGGAGTTTTCATAGTATATTGTTCTATCTCCTCCAAGGAGTTTCTGTATTACTAAATTTGTAAAGCCATTCTGCATTTTCTTAGGATATCCTCTGTGACAATGAACCATATAAGTTGGACTTGTCGGAATACTATTACAACTGTTCTATTTTATACATATTTTTGTTTTGTTGAAGAAAGATAACTCTTGGAAAATAAGTTGTTTCAATGCACAGCACCCCGGGAAAATGTTGATTTAGAATCATTAATTTTTTTGCATGTTCTTGTTGCTGTATAACAACAAGAAAGACTTCAAAGATAAAAATTCTGAAATATTTTTGACAAAAAAAAAAAAGAGTCTGTTTCATATTATAAATCAAGAGCTCAGTGTGATTTATGTTGCAAGTACAGTTTAAAAAATTAGGAATAAAAAGGAAGAGTAAATCTGTTCCATGCTCAGAATCAAAAGCAGAACTTTGAAACCTCTGCTCATCTACAGCGTTGCTGGGGGAAAGTGGGAGGGTATCTCAAACCTCTGGGAGCCAGATTTCTAGAGAAAAAAATTACCCAAACTATTTTAGTGCCTGCTATGCATAACTGAATATGCCCCATCCTACTAGCTGGAGTGATCTGAGAGGAAGAAACACGACCTCTAGTTTGTCAGGCAGAAAAAAATACTAGAGTACAGAGATGTCAGGGAGAACTTTACCTAGAGCTTTGGGAGTAGGAAATCATCCTTCATTCATTGAGAGGATGGATTATCATCCTATTATTTTCCAAAAAACAGTCTAAGGAGAATCTTCTGCAAAAGCTTTCTCCTCTCTGAATCCTGGCAGAAAGGCAGTGCTTTCTCCAGGCCATAATAAAGTCTTTAAGTCATGAAAAGGAGCATGACTTTGCCTATTCCAAATAACCAAGTAACTCATTCAAAGTGCAGACTTCATCTAATGCTTCATTTAATCTTTGCATTAATACAAAAAAAAACTAGCTCCCAACCTGGTACCAAGTCGTCTATCCAGTTTAGGGGTCCAGAAATTAGATGTTGAAGTGCTTAATCCTGCATTATGCCAGACAGTCTGAACTGGCCCTCTGTCAAAAAGCTGACACAGAAGGAGGCAGCTGGCACAGCGAACTGTGTGGTCTATGGACATCACGCTGCTGAGATCTGACAGTACACAAAAACTCAATTCTTCATAAGGAGAGAATATAAGTTCCCAAATATTAATTTCAGTCTTTCTCCTTCCTTTTTTTTACATCAAGTTCTAACCTAAAAGGTTTTAGATTTCCCTCAAGATAAATATACAATGGAAAATTCACATTTTTTAAGGATTTCATCTGGCATGGTTGGTATTTCTCAAGCAAAGCAGGTTTTGCAAAATTTCCATTTTCAAGACTAAATCAGAAAGCTTAAGCTTCCTGATCCAGCTATAAGCCTTAGCATCCTCCTTGATTGATCAAAATGTAATGCAAATCCAGAGCACCTTGGTATTTCAGCAACTAGTGCAGAGAGAATTTATATAAGCCTTACACCAGCAGTCTAGTTACAGCAGCAGGAAGCTTAGGGTAGACTGAAAACTTACTCAGGAAACATTATAAATCAGTCTACACTCAACATGCTGCTGACCCAGTTGTGCTGTTATTAATAACCCAGTTGATGCAGGTTTAACATTTTCCTGAGTATGTACTGCACAGCAGTTGCAAATGTACTTTCAGTGTGTGAGCAGCAATGTTCAGTGCCTTTTTAATCATATCTTTTACTGCAGTGCTCAGAAAGTCATATGGATTTTTATTTTTCTATGTATTTCATGTCTAGAAATCTTAAGAACGTGCTGAAATTCACTGTATTAATGTTTTTGCTTCATATCAACACAGAGTTTGTTTTTCATAGACAAGCTGCAACACAAAGTCATGGCTTGCTGCTCAAGAGAGCTGGAGAGGCTGGAGAGTTGGGTGGAGAATAACCTTATGAAGTTCAACAAGGGCAAGCACAGGGTCTTGCACCTGGGGAGCAATAACCTCATGTATCAGTATAGGTTAGAGGCTGACCTGCTGGAAATTAGCTCTGCAGAAAAGGACCTGGGTGTCCTGGTGGGTAACAGGTTAGCCATGAGCAAGCAGTGTGCTGTTGAGGCTAAGAGGAATGATATTCTGAGTTCGTAAAAAAAAGTGTAGTCAGCAGGTTGAGGGAGGTGATCCTCCCCCTCTACTCTGCCCTGGTGAAGCCACATCTGAAGCCACATCCAGGTTTCTGGACTCTACAATTCAAAAAAGACAGACAACTGATGGAGAGAGTCTAGCATAGTGCTAATGGTAAAGGTCCTGGAGCATCTCCCTGATGAGGAAAGGCTGAGAGACTTGGACTGTTGAGATGGGAGAAGACTGAGGGGAGATCTTATCATTGCTTATAAAAAAAGCATTAAAAGCATCCCTGGTTCAGTTAGTGCTCATGTGAAAACTCTAACATCTTTGTCTCCTTTCTCTACAGTTTCTCCAGGTGTGCTAAAATTCTTAAATAATTCTCAGTAAATTCTGTTCTAAGTGGAATATTCTGTTTGATCCCTATAGAAAAAGGAAAAATTCAGCCAGGAAGATTCATTCAGCAGGAAACATAAATAAAGTTAGAAGTACCTGAATTTTAACGTAATGGTTTTAGTTAGCAGTCCACTAACTGCTATTTGGTGGAAAATACCTGACCAGAAAGAAATAGGCACCAGGGAGCTTAGTAATCCAATGTAATCATCTTAACCTGTGAACATTAGAACCTGCTGCTCCTTCCCTCTGGTCTGATGAATGAAGAATCTTTATTTCTTAAGTAATGCTGCTTCATCAAAGACTGGCAGAGAGTTACAAAGATGGTGAAGGGCCTGGAGCATCTCCCCTGTGAGGAAAGGCTGAGTGAACTGGGTCTGTTCAGCCTTGAGAAAAGGAGACTGAGAGGGGACCTGATCCAGGTCTATAAATATCTAAGGTGTGGGGGGCAGAATGGCGAGGCCGGACTCTTTTCAGTGGTGAGTGGAGACAGGACAAGGGGAAACAGCCGGAAACTGCAGCATAGGAAGTTCTGCACAAATGTGCGCAAGAACTTCTTTACAGTGAGGTGACGGAGCACTGGAACAGGCTGCCCAGGGAGGTGGTGGAGTCTCCTTCTCTGGAGATGTTCAAGACCTGCCTGGATGCCTAGTTGTGTGACCTGGTGTGGGGGACCTGATTTGGTAGGGGGGTTGGACTCGATGATCTCTGGAGGTCCCTTCCAACCCCTACAATTCTGTGATTCTGTGATTCTGTTATCTGCAGCCTGTTGGCTGAGTTTTGCAGTCAGAAAGGTAGAAAGAATGATGTGATTCTTTTTAGATGGAGTTGTAATTGTTTCACAAAGACAGGCTGAGGGGGCTGGGCTTGTTCAGCCTGGAAAAAAAAAAAGACTGTGGAGTGACCTAATTGCAGCCCTTCAGTACCTAAAGGGAGCCTACAAACAGGAGGGAAATCAACTCTTTGAAAGGGTTGATAACTGCAGGACAAGGGGAAATGGTTTTAAGTTGAGGGAGGGAAGATTTAGGTTGGATGTCAGGGGTAAGTTCTTTACAGAGAGAGTGGTAAGGTGCTGAACAGGCTGCCCAGAGAGGTTGTGGATGCCCTATCCCTGGAGGTGTTCAAGGCCAGGTTGGATGGGGCTCTCGGCAGCCTGGTTTAGTATTAAACGAGGAGGTTGGTCGCCTTGCCTGTGGCAGGGGGATTGGAGATTCATGATCCTTGATGTCCCTTCCAACCCTGGCCAATCTGTGATTTTGTGATTCCCACATCCTCAAAGTGTGCTGAATTCTGAGCATTTTCAGTGTTTTTAACACCCTCTCCACTAGCTCTGTGTTAAAAGAGTTACAGCTCCTCAGTTGTTGACTTTCTTTTTCAAAACATACAGTGGGCACCTAAGACTTGATAGGGATTAGGAACTGTTGCGCCTGACTGTTCATGCCTGTAGCAATATTTTGAACACCTGCTAGTCTCAGTATTTTCTTATTGATTAGATTAGCAAGTAGCCTAGCTGGAGGTGTCTACTTACTTCCATGCCTTATATAAGCAGATAACATGCCTTCATCACCATGCAATTTCAAGCTTAGCAAGCAGGCACCTATACCTTACGTGATGCAACACTGACCATACAAAAAATCTATATCCGTTTATGTATCCCTACTTAGGAGTTTAAATACCTCTAAAAATCTTGTTCTCTGGATCCAATTTTAAGAACAGCTACAAGCTAGTGTTTTTTTTTCCATCGCCAATTCAATGATTTATTGCATTATGTTTCTGGGCTACTGACACAGGAAATTGCAAAAGGTGATGCCTGAAGGATCACATACTATAAAAAGGAAACTAGAATTGATTAGTATATAAGTTCAATTTTTATTCAGTGTCTCCTTGGACCTATCTACTTTATTTCCTGCTCTTCTCAAGAATAGTATTTTAGGAAAAATATTTTTAGAGCTCTGTTTTTAGTAATTACATTCTTAAATCAAGCAATGATTATCTATGGTTTCTAAAGACAGATAGGTAGGGTCCATTACATTTAATTTGGAAGTTTAACTACAACACAGTCTTGCCAATATTTTGAGTATTGAGCACTTGCAGGGCAATCTGACTGCTTCTGTTTTAGGTGCCTAGGTTCTTTGTGTAATATAAAGGGGTGCACCTCTGAAGCCCAGCTGGGTTCATTCAATTCTCTACATTTAGTACTAACATCTTTATATTGATTGCACCAAAAATTTAAAAGCCTCCTAAGGGCAGTAAAATAATTCTGCTAAATTAAGCGCTAAGTTTAGCTAGATTTAGTCATCAACATGTGAGCTAACGTCTAGGCTCCTACAGTAACCAGTGGAAAACAGGTCAATATAGGCAATGAAACCTAAAGACAGCTTCAGCTTACCCATTCTTAGAGACTGGATTCATTTACCTTGAGATGCTCTAGTGCATCTGAAACATCTGCATGGAGATTGCAGATATGAAAGACAACTGAAGGGAAGCCTGCATGTTTCTAGTCCAGGCAGGATCCCACACTGCATCTGATATTAAACACTTGTGTTACGACAGGTGAATCCAGCTTCGAAAGAAAGATTTTCTGATGTGCTTGAGGTTATTCAGCCTCCATCTTCCACAGAGAGTTGCATTGGGTTAGAAATCTTATTTCACGTTTGCCAACTTCATACAAGTGTCATGGGTCACTATCACACATTGCCAAGTTACAGAGAATCCACCTTCAAATCCTGCTCTTCTTCAGAACATTTATATCTGTTCTGGTAGAGGTCTCATATTTTCAATAATAATTATAATGGTTAAATTTTCACATCCTTCATAAAGGACTCACTACCCAGTACAGACTGATATGTCAAGTTATCAGTAAACTTGAAAATAGATCATTCTGGATGATGGGAATTAAGCTAGGAAATTTACACTGATGTGCGTGGAGCTGGTTTGAATTTCAAATATAAATGTAACTGTAGAATATATTCTTGTCATAACTGACCTGCATGCAGTCTTTCCTTCTGACTCTAAATGCTTCTCCTAACTATTAGGCAGTGGTCAGGTTACCTCTTTTTTCTATGTTTTTCTGACCCTTTGGCACTTCTAATTATGATTAGACAAAAATCAAACCTGAACAGAGAAGATGACAAGTGTAAGTGCCAGTAATATTCTCTGATCTCTTAACTTCCATCCTTTTCCTGAAACAGATGGTGGTGGTGGTTCAAATTGCTACAGGATTATCTGGAAGTGGAAGGTCTCCAGTTTTCTCTCTGAGTCTTCTGACCAGCAAATAATTATGCACAGAAGGAAAAGCACACACCCTCAGAGAAGAAAAAGTCAGCCATACTCAGTATGCATACTCAGCATAAATTCAGACAGGTCTGAGAACATTATTTTTGCCACAGAAATAAAATAATGGTCTCTGAACCTCATCCTTAACAAGTCAACTTGGGCTTGGGATATCTGGAATTAAAATTTAAAAATAGTCTGTTCCTAAGGCAGATTACACAGAAATTGCACAGAAATAAAAGAGATAATGTTGCACACCATAGAATGAATGAATGATCTTAAAGAAAGAAGATAGGGAAAAGATTTCTCAGTTTTACAGTGTAACTCTTAACTCCAACGTAAATGGTGGCTTTCCAGTACTATGTAGAAAACTACATTTAAAAAAGTGTTCATTACCTCATAATTAAATATGAACAAAAAATATAAATATCTAGTAGCATTCAGTAAGACAACACGCATTTTTCTCTATCAGGTCTGGAAAGTCAAAAGTACATCCATGCTTAATTTATGAAATGAAATATCTAAATAATTTCACCATATATCATTTCCAAAAAATAGTGCCAAAATCATCTGTTTCAGAATCACCCTTTAGTAATAAATCGTTGGTTATCTTTTGGTAGGAATTATTCAAATAAAAGATAATAAATATTTACATATACTCAAAGTGAAAAATAACTAATTAACTTAGAACTGGAAATTTGTTTTCTGAAAACAGCCCATTACAAAGATATATATGTTGAATTAAAGTAGATTTTATTTGAATTTACAATGGTCCCTTAAGAGCTTGTGTTCTTTTGAAATTGGGATGGCAATAAAGAAACAGATTAATTTTGGTAGGTAAAAACCAGATCATCCTTTCCCAAGTGTCTAATGATTGCATATCAAGAAGTCCCCCATTTAATTGAAGAACCCTATTCTAGGATGACTACTTTTCTACTCTGCAGCAGCACTTCAGATCTTATGAATCCATTGTTCAAGGTCTGCAAAAATCTCCTTAATCACAGAATTAAATTTTAAAAAGAAAAAGTCTAATCTTTGCATCTGACCAGAAAGTTACTACCTCTGTTACAGAACCAGGAATGAAGAGCTCTTGTTCCATTCTCAATACACCTAAAAACACAAAGTGCTGGAGAGCTTTGGATACTCTAAAGATGTGAAGAAACCAAAGAGTTCATTGCAGCTACTGAATCAATAGCACATTTTGTGTTAGGTATTAGCTGCAAAATCTTAGACTTTCTTAGGTTGTTCGTAATGTTTAAATTCTTTGAAAGTTTAAGTTCATGCATTTGCCTCCTATCTTGACACGCCATGTACCACAGCTGCTGTATCAGCAAGCGGAGACATAAGCAGAAGTCTTACAGGGGGATGTAGTTTCCTCAAACTTAACCCTAAGAAATGTTTTCCTAATATATGTTCCCACAAAAGATATCAAGCAAAGATTACTAATAAAAAATTAAAGATAGAGCCACTGGGAAGATTTTTACCTGTCTTCTCAAGCATCTGTCCTGCTCTGCATCCACATCATAACAGAGACATGAACATATTTGAACAAACCTACAGGAGGGACAAAATTATCAGTGTTGAAGCACCTCCCCTATAAAGAGAGATTGAGAATATTGGCATTGTTTAGCCTAGAGAAGAGAATACACTAGGGAGACCTTATTGCAGCCTTCCAATAGGGTGCCACAAGAAAGATGGGGAGACACTCTTCACAAGAGTGTGTAGTACCAGGACAAGGGGTAATGTCCCCTCTCTGGAAGTGTTCAGTGCCAGGTTTGATGAGACTTTGAGCAGTCTGATCTAGAGGAAGGTGTACTTACCCTTGACAAAGGTTGGACACTTCATTGTCCTTAGAGGTTGCTTCTAACTTAAACCATCCTATGATTCTATGATTGTGTTATGCATCTGGTTGTCCATCCAATTAGCATTCTAACTAAGATAAAATAATTCCAACAAGACCAAGAACTACAAGACTTTGCAGCTGTCCCATCTTCAAGTCATTTCAGTTCTTCAAGGGTGGCTCTCCTTGTTAATACTTGAAATTTGACAAACTGCAGCTTTCACACTGCTTGAAGAACCTTTTCCACAGAATAGGGAAAAATACTGAGAAAGTGAGATTATTTGAGGAAACCTGTCGGAATGCATTTTGGGTAATTAAGTAGCTGTTGCCATGCCAACTGCAGTATAAGGAAATGGTTGTCAACTTGTGTCCACATTTGTCTTTATCATAAATACCAAAGCAGAACATATTTATCCTTCCTTAAAGACTGTGTTTTGACTACTTGTGACCTATGCTGTAACTTAAATATTGATTTTAGTCTTTAATAGGGTAAATATTGATACAGTTGCAACTTTTATCAAAATTTCAAGTTGCTTTTCCACATAAGCTTTGTGACCTGTAGCTAGAAAACAGGCTTTAGGATTCATTAAATTGCTGACTAGGAGTGAATAATTAAAGTATACTGCATTCTTTCAAAATATCTCATTTTAAAAATGCTAACCAGCTATTAAAAGCTAACTATAAAAAAGTACGAACAATATTTAAGGATATTTTTACTTTCAACTATAAATGGCAAATGCTTTGGAATATTAATTCAGAATCATAGAATGGACCTTTAAGATCATCTTGTTCCAATCTTGATCCAACCACTAGAGCAGGTTGCTCAAAGCCCCATCCAGCCTGGTCTTGGTGGGAGCATCCACAGCCTCACAGGGCAACCTGTTCCAGCATCTCACAGTATGTTATATATAGTATATTATGTAATAATTCTGCAACAATTCCCTATTAGATGACCTAAGACGAAGGCAAGTTCTCATTAATTCATTTTAATTGTTTTCTTGTTTCCAAGGAGAAACATGAGCACAAATGCTACTGTCCCCCAACTCAGGGGTGTCATTGGCTTTTCAGCAAGACTCCTAAAAGAATCTGCTCACTACCTGCTGGCAGCATTTCAGTTGAACCAGTTGGACTGCAGTGGGAATTATGAATACTGGGCAGAGAAAGTTTTTGCTCAAGGCTCACAGAGCCTACTCTTCATAAGGGCAAATATGTGGTTCAGCACACATTGCGTATCACATAATCATCATTCACATCAAACAAATGCAAATCATAGTCATATAGACAAATCAACCATCTGGCCTCCCTTTCCTTTGCCTGACAGCAGAAGAAATCACAAAGTGTTTCTTTCATTTTATAGCAGCATTCCAGACAAGAGCAGATGAGGAAAGGCCAACACAAAAGCAGCATGATACAGAAGAAATGGCCCAGAAATAACATAACTGCCCATTCCCAGGAAGTTCTTTGCTCATTTTGCCAAAAAACAATTCTTTCTCACAGATCCTGAAGAGTTCAAGGCTGTTGCCATCCTATACTTGAACTCAAAATGGAATGAGGTGAGTTCAGGTGGAATCTGTTACGTCTTCCTCCCCATGTGCTGAACTACTCAGAGTTTCTCTCATCATCAGCTTTGAATTCCTGTCCTTAGTGCAGAGGCAGTCCTAATGTCATTTCATTCTTCTTCTTCAGGCCTGTTGAGAAGTGAGGCAATTAGTTACACCACCTACATCCCCGTGATCAGAGAAGGGAAAAACTCAACACCAGTAAACAATGTCATTGTACACCTTCTTTTACTGAAGCTTGAGAGAAATGAAGTTCCTATTCGTTGATCTTTCTCTCAGACCTAAGACTGAGGAAGGGTGCATATTACTCTCTGTCTGGGACCAGTGCTTCTCTGTGATGCAGAGAAGATGGATGTCTCCACATCTGCCATTGACCTTCCTGACAGCTCTTGACAGTGGTGCTGATTATCCAGCCACAAGAAGGATGAGAAAACAAAGTGAACTGTCTCAGCTGTTTACAGGGGAAAAGAGAGTTAAGTAGCCCATCGCGTTCTGAGGAATTAAGAATGAAGAAATCACTAAGGGCTTTGTTGTGGGCTCTTATTTTTCTGACCTGCTTCTTGAAGAAAGGTACTAGGAAGATTGGCAGTATTGTAAGAGAAAACACGGGGTCTAAAATAGATTGAAAACAGACAGGAGGACTTAAGCAAGGCAGATTAAATTGTCTTTTTCTTTCTCAAGAGTCTGTCCAAAAACCCTCTAGCCATTCAAGTCATCAGAGGAATTGTACATTGATCAGAAACTAAACGATTATTATTCATTGATTTCCTGGTTCAAGCGTTGTCTACTGTAAAGTTTACTACTGTTTCAAAGAGATGTCTCATCTCAGCAGTTGTTTTTTGTGTCCCAGATATCTGTCTGCCCTTCCTGTGAATTGAGAGACAGCAGTATGCTTGTTAGTGCCAATTTAACTTCAAGGCTAGTAAAACCAGCTCACATTTCTCACCGGGATGCGAATGTTTTATGAAACTCCAGCCACCAACCTTGACTGTCAGCTCTTCCTGCAACCTGTGACATCTATTTGTGAAGCTGGCAGGCTTTTTAACTTCATGTTACTCAACTATAGTGTCAGAGTCAGACCTCATGAAAATTGAATTAACCTGCATGAGAAAAAAACAATCCGGTGAGTTCTCCTTGACAGGGAATACAAAAACTACACATTTATTGCAGTCATGTTGTGATCTGTGTCACATTAGATGGAAGAAAACCAGAAAAATATATTCCCCACCACCTAAGGAATTCTGGACAGGCAAAAACGTTGGTAGAGAATTTATTTTAGTGACAGCTGGAGGGGCCTGGAAGGCTGTCAGGTCTAATATAGTCAGGTTCAGGGTTAATTCCCACATGCAAGACGTAAGTACAGGCATGCAAAATTTGGAACCCACTCAATCAGGGGAGCAGCAGCATCTGCTCTGGTCAGCAGGAGATGTGGCATTTCCTTTCTGATACATAGTAGTTTAGCAGAGTAGTCTTGTAGACAAACATAACTTGGCAGTTTCAAGTCCTGGGTACTGGAAAATCTCCATACAGGCGAACAATACAGGCCTACTCACAAATAAAAAGGAAAGATTACAAGTGAAATTGTTTTAAGAGCAAGGAAATCACCTCACTTGAAGAGATAACCAACTTAGGCCAGTTTTTATACACCATAAATCTGGAATTAATCCATGTGCCTCATTGAAGTTACTTCACTTTTTAACAATTTAAACAGAGCAAGAAAACAAACAACACCTTTCAGTGGCTTTTTTCCTCCATCCTAGAGTAAACCTAGATTTACACATATGAAGTAGACTTCAAAGAATAAATTTCTTCTATCATTCTATATATGCAGGAAGTTCTCTCATGTAAACCAGGAAAACACATCTGTGCACTTGTTTTATTCTCCTCCTTTAGACGAAAAAGAAGCTTCTTGTAGGCACAGGTCATTGGCAAGAGACAGAAGCTGAACTCCATTTATCACTATTGATGTCCCAAACACTTCATATGAAAATATTATTTGTAAGTAACTTTCCAGATATGTTGAGAATTTCAGGTTTATTTGAAACTTTTCCATAAGCTGCCCTTCTCTGGAAAAGTTAAAGAAAAATTTGTGTTGCTGTAGTTAGGGCACTTATTAAGACAAATACATTATTGTTTAACAGTCAGTCATAAGGTTTTCATAATTACATTGTTTTTTAGATATCTTATGTCACAGATTAACGTCTAATCTTTTATTATATGCACTTTGTCTTTAAAAATCAAAAGATGGAAAAATACCTCTTATATAGAAAAGGTCTTACTCTATTCAGCATTAGGATTCTTACAACTCACGAACCTCTAAGAGGTATACACAGGATTATGTGGAAAAGTTGATTCTGAACACGAAATCAGCCTTCAGCTAGGTATGTTTTCAAGGGCTTGAGCAGAAAAATAAAAAAAAATTTCACCTGAAGTTATGCATATCTCATATATCTTTATATGAATCAGAGGTTGTTACATGTCAGACTGAGGTGATCTTAACTCAGATTGAGGTTCTCCTTCAGAGGTCAGAGAAATGCGTGTATGATCTGAAGGAGAGATGTAACGTGCTCCTCCAGCTTCAGAAAAACAAAAAAAGGATAATAATAACCATACTCCCATGCTTCCTGCATGCCAGTATTGCAAGTATGAGACATTCTGATGGAGGGAAAGTATCATTACTATCCTCTTCTTTCCTTTTTATCAATCTTGGCAGATTCTTTAATTCTCCAGGGCAAGTCGGACCAACTTGAAACCATGCGATCCTAACAGATTGGAACAAGTATGAGGACACGAGACAAAGTACAATATGTGTACAAAATGTGGCAATCTCCATCTAGACTATGAAAAGATTCTGTGCCAGGAAGTTCTGTAACTCAGAGACGAGATAAGTGCTTAGGAATTGCAGTTTTTTTTTGTTGTTGTTGGTTTTTTTTTTGTTTTTTTTTTTTTAAGGAAAATTAACTTTCACTGTTGCTGAAGGCTTGACTGACCTTCATACATGTACATGTTTGCAGGAAAACATTAGAGAAGGAACTAAAACATGTTTTCTTAGATCTTTCATATCTGACAGCAATTTCATTAGCTTGTGTGAAAAGCTGTTCTGTACCTTTGTAAGCTTGTGAATGAAGAATATCTGTGAAAGAAAGTGGGGCTTTCAATGACTAAGAAATAATGCCCTTTCTTTTTGTAAAATCAAACTTCAAGTGTGTCCATACCAAGTGAGTGTCTTTTGAAATAATTTCATTATCCTGTGACCAATAGATGGAAAAGAGAAATGCTACTTTACAAGGAAAAAATTTTGTTCCACAAGTAGCTCAGTCAGATTCTGGTACATTCTCACTGAGGCTCGTCATCACAATCAAGCTACAAAAAGGAGCATCAGGCATCCCACAACCAGCTATTGATAGAATGCTGTGAGCAAACTGTGAAAACCACATTAGACAAGAATCTTCCCTGTTGCTATGCAAGATAATACAGAAAAAATTCTCTTGCATTTTTCTTTCCCCAACCAGTAAATCATCATGTGCTTTTAGTAATAAATACTTTGGTCTCAGACTCTAAAAATAATTTTTCCACTCCTGCAATTAATTGCACTTAAAGATATGCAAACTAAAATATTTACCTTCAGTGTTCCTACTCCTTAGAAGTGATTTTTTTTTTTTTTGCTTTGATTTTTTTTTTTTTTCTCTAGGTCTTCTTTGTGGGATTGTTGTTCTTGTTTTCAATTAAAAAGGACCTAGATGAAATTGAAGACTTCAAGAAATCTTAAGATCAATTTACCATTGTGCCTGGAGTGAGAGGTTTCCAATCAGTGTGTCCTTCCTGCAGTGACTTATGAATTAGAAGTGCAGAAGATCTTAAAGAAGAAAAATGACACAAAAAAAAATGCAAGTAAGCAAAGATGAATATAGTAGACTATAGGCTGAGAATAGCAAGTGCAGACAAGAAATCAGTCAGTGGTTCTGTAGTGGAGACTCAACAGAACACAAAACATGCATAATCCTAGTTCAGATACTCTGCAAGACAACAAGACAAAAGTTACAGCATGTTACTGCTCTGTCTGAGGTACATAACAGAGCAGGATGTAGATGCAAAAGTAATGAAGAGGTGAGGTAGGAGAAGTAGATGTAGTCAGTCACAGATAAATCTGTAAAAGACCACGATACTGCAGAACTGATAATGAATGCTTGACTTGTTGTTTGCTGTTGCAACTCATGTCTAAAATGTCAGTGACATATTGCTAGTCATCTCAAAATTTCTCGAAACAGATGAGGCTCCAAGAAAATTAAGTACTTTTATACAATATCTTACCAAAAATATATATAAATAATAAAATGCAGAAAAATATTTTGCTATATATATTTATGATATAAATTGTGAAAATTCATATATATGCTTTTATATTCTTATACATGCTTCCTTGTTATGAACTAATGTTTGGATCAGTTTGCAGTGAGGGAACTGCAGACTGTAACCCAAAGTCTCAGGAGTACAGACAAACTCTGTTCATTCAGAATTCCATCATTATAAATGTATACACTGCCTGAGGTCTGAGCACACAGAGGAATGTTCTTCCTACTGTTAATGTCACACTAGAGATTCACCTTAGCTAAGCTAGTCTAAAAATGATGCCTGCTCTATAAGAACAGCATCCTACCAGCCTGCTGTTATACTCTGTGCTCACACTATGTTCAAATGTTAAGCACCAAGACTTACAAAAGTTCAGATGGGAAAGGGAAGCACTGTAGTTTCGTCTGCTAAGTAAATGAGTAAACTGCTTAGAAATTCTATTAGTGTCAAGTAACCATTTTTTTTACAATGTCCAGCCTTCACTTCAGGTGATGCTAAGATGTAATAGTAATAGTGTAATAGTGTAAATAAAAATGTAATAGTGGCCTGTCCCACTATAGAATAAAGCAACTTACATTCTGCCTGAGCTGCTCCTGAAATGACTTACTGCTCTGCAAAGAAGGAGGCTGAAAGCCAGATAGTGAACAAAGCTGAATGACAAACCTTGTTAAAACACATGAAATGAGTTCCTGCACCTTCTCATACCAAAAGATGTCCTATTTGCTAAGGACTGCTCTTGACCTACCTCCCAAAGACACAACACTAAGAATAAATTGTCATCAGGCTATAGAAATACTGGTTAAACTCAGGACTTTCCAGAGGAAAGTCTAGAGTAGTCATGGTGCAAAAAGAAGTTCATAACTTGAAGATAAGAAAATAAATACCAATACTGAAGCATATTTCTAACATCTTCTGGACCTCAGACCTGTGAATAATCGGTCTGGAGTTTGCACATTAATCATGAGTACAATTGGAGTGATGTTTGCCAAGCAATTATTGTTACATAGTATCCTCAAATTGTGAGGCAATTAAAACTAGGTGCTTGAGACTTAGCCTAATTCAAAACAATAAAATACTTTGTTTCTTTGAGCCAAACAGCTTCCAGAATTCCTTTAGAGCTACTAGTTGTGAAACAGATTCTCATTTTTTTGGATGACTTAGGCTACCCTCTATTACCAAAGGGTTTAAAAGACTCAGCCTGATGATCACCTATCTGAAAGCCATTATTCACTCCGTTTGTTGTGGGCTCAGGCCTGCAGAAAACCTGCTTTCAGTAAGCTTTCCAAATCTGCTGAGGCTAGTGTGTTTAACAGCACTCATTTTAGAAGGATGTGCTGGCCTGTACAAGATTTGTGAGGAACATGATTTCTGGCAGCAATGATTATTAGAGTCCTTGAATGCTTTGGGAGCACAAGTCGGGGTAACAGGCTGATATTCTTGAGTACAGTGTTTTAAAAATGGGACTGCAATGGTTGCTGAGCCATACACATGAAAGAAGTAGACTATATGAAATGAAGGAAAATAAACCTCAGCCTTTACTGTAATAGTTCTTTATGTACAGGCTGCAGAGAAAATAGTATATTTCAAATTAGCTTTATTTCCAGATTTTTTTTTTTTTTCCAGTTCTATCAAAGAGAGAAGGCCTAATTCTTGAGTATAGATTCTCCACACAGGAGATGAGAGAATATTCACAAAGACACACTTTAACCTCTTCAAAGACATCTCCCTATTTCCTCTACAAACATTAAATCAGAATTAGATTCCTTAAGAGGCAATTCAAAACATTTACATTTGTACTCAATTCTAAGTCACTTTTTAGGACCTAAAACAGACTTGAACTATAGAAGGAACCTAGATAGTTTAGTCTCAGTAGGTGATAATCAAATTTAATAATATCCCCTTGATTGCATTAAGAAATGCAATGTTCTGTGATTTAACTGAACTATTTTTGCTTCTCCCTACTGTTTTCCCTTCCTGTATCAAAAGAGGCTCAGCTTAAATTTGTCTGTTTTATGAGGAGATGGTGTCAATGTAGCAACTTTTGGCAACTCTATTGAAGCTCATAGCTTTAGGATTTGACTTTATTTACATCAATGAAAGCAACCCACAAAAAAGTAGCATTTTCTTTACCTCATTCTCATAGCTTCCTGCAAGGTTATCTTGCATTCATCTCAATTTTTCCCTACCTCTGACAGAATTCACAAAGCACAGGTAAAACAAACATACATAGTATTCTAATTTCTATTGATAAACTCGTCTATTTAAGTTTTGAAGGCCAGAGAAACTGTTATCAGTTTATCCAACTACTTCCATATGAATTGCCACAGAATTACAGCAAAGCACTTCCTGCATGGATTTGATATAAGAAATGGGAGTTGTTTAAGACCATTGTAAAAACCTTAAAGTACTAAAAACTTCTGAGCATTCATAGGTAATATTCAATTTTCTGCCTTTATTATGTAAGTCAGTCACTCTTCAATTTTACTATGTTTGCAAACACATAATCAACATTTCATCAACTTTCAGCCCACGGAATCAAGTTCTCAAGCAATCTGTGGTCTCAGTATCCTGCAGATGAAGATAACTTGAATAAAACCTGAGGCAGGCGCAGAAGAGAATTGTGGTTCAGGTCTGTGAAAACAAATGGAGGAGTAATAAGCTCAGAAGAAAGACCAAGTTAGGGAAGGGGAAACGGTCTTTGCAGTACCAGGGACATAGGGCTACTGTTTAGGAGTATTTCTGTTGTGTATCCATCTGCTGAAATGTCCCTGAGTGCAGGGCTACTGTGGACACCAAGCTGAAAAGCATTCTTTCTTCACAAAGTGGGCAGCAATTTGTATGCAGGAGGAAAATGAATGGCAGACTGGGAGAAGCTATGGTTCATCAGCTCAGCACTGGTGAAGGGCATCTAATTTCCAGTGCCTAGTTTTGGTCTCACCTATAAGTTCCAGTTTAAGAGGAACGTAGATAAAATAGAGAGAGCATGTGGACTACCACTGACATTCATTGACACTTGCTAAACATTTATGGGGACCAAACAGTAGATGTGAGCACAGTGAGAGGGTGGGTGGTGTGTTTCAGCAGTGATGACAGCGACAGCTGGTCACCTCCACTGGTGTAGATTTTTATGAGTGCAGCAATCAGGCTCTTGTTCATCACTGATAAAAATGCATAGCTAATGGTGGTGACTGCGTTGAAAAATAGTATTTTGTACCCAAGTATTTAAAATCACTATTTAAATATTGTTATTCTGCTCTTTGCATATCTGTGGTAATTTCCATGGAAATAAATAGGAGACATTACTTTCAGAGTGACCTACATATAATCCCCATTACATAAAAGAGAGTTATTTGATTTCTTAATAAATATGGTAGATATTTTCCTCAATACTTTTTTCCTCATCATCACCCAAAAGTTTATCAACAGTCTCCCAAAACCTCTGCAGTTATTTTCTTTAATCAAGTTAAGATTGCTAAGATTGCCAATGAGCAATTTAAGTTTTTTTATCAAAACTACTGTGAACCTTTCAAGCATTAAATAGTTGATCAGTTCTCCAGTTTGGAACAGAATTGAAGCATCCAGTTGCATAAAGTTCTGTGGGGCCCAACACAAGAAAGGCATCCAGAGGAGGGCCACAAAGATGATCAGAGGGCTGGAGCACCTCCCCTACAAGGACAGGCTGAGAGAGCTGGGGCTCTTTGGCCTGGAGAAGACAAGGCTCCAAGGAGACCATATAGTGGCCTTTCAGTACCTGCAGGAGCCTACAGAAAAGATGGGGATGGACCTGTAGTGACAGGACTAGGGGAAATGGCTTTAAAGGGAAAGAGGGTAGATTTAGACTAGATATCAGGATGAAATTCTTTTCTGTGAGGGTGGTGAGACATTGGCACAGGTTGCCTAGCAACATTATGGATGCCTGCTTCCTGAAGGCATTCAAGAGCAGGCTGGATGTGTCTTTGAGCAGCCTGGTCTAGATGGAGGTGTCCTTGCCTATAGTAGGGGAGTTAGAACTAGATTATCATAAACATCCCTCCCAACCCAAACCATTCTGTGATTCTGTAAGTTAATATGACTGCTTTTTTTGCTTGCATCTCCTATCCACCTCCATTAGGACAAGTCACTAGATAATGACTTCACAAAAATAAAATAGATGATAAAATTTGTCTTCTAATTCCATTTCGGAATTCTATGCTAGCTATATTTCTGCAGGCTGATAGAGCTATTTTGCAAAAAAGAGAAGTTTGATCCGTTGATCCCATGGAGAACACTTTCACAGAAGAGATTTATTGTTTACTGATCTTTAGTTAGGAACACTAACTATGTAACAGGTGCATATCCTGAATAGTAGAATCTGAACTGTCAGAGTAACAAGAGAAATACTGCCTTCACTTGTAAACTCTTCCATATCAGACAGTGTGAGTGACCTTTAAAAATGCTATCTTGCCATCTAATCTTGAGTCCATTGAAATAACTTCAATGTGTTTGCTGCAGAATAAGAATTCAGTCCTTTTATGCATTCTAGCCCTTTTCAGGATTTCTAGAAGATTTGCAGAGATAACATAATGGAACAAATACCACGCTAAACTGTTCTTTAAATCCAATATAGACTTGTAGCTGAAATCACTTTTCAAAACAGCAATTAAATGAGTTCAAGCAGTCCTGGTGTTCAGATACTATGACTGTAATTTTCTGCAGCTGTGGACTCAGGTAAATATGAATAGATATGTATTGTCATAATGTAGTTTAATTTGCAGCTATTCTCTATATTATAATGTCACATTGAGATTATGTAGACACAAAGAAATATTTTTTTAGTTCCAGCTTGTATTTCCTCATCAAATTAAAATAACTATTGGGAAATGGGTGAATGTCTCATCCTCTTTAATACAGCTCAAGTCAGTTGTCAACTATTAGCCTGATCATCACTTTTTTCAGGGAATTTTTGGTAAACTAATACATTTTAACTGTTTTTCGTTGAAGAAGTTGTAGCACCTCCTATCCTTCAAAGTTTAGGAAAACAGCTACATGCAATTACAAATATTGGACAAGAATGCCTGGCAGTTAAGTCACACTTAAATGTCTGGAGGAGTTAACAGTCTGAGGCAATATTCACTGCTCAGACAGTCATTAAGTATAAGAATCTACCTGACCTGGAGGTCATTACTGCTTACGTTAATTACTGCAATGACAAATACTGCATGTGACACTCTACCACATTTGCCTAAAGCCATTTCTGCATCAGATCTATGGTGACATCTGGCAGTCAAGAAAAGCACATACAAATACATTTATTTTATTGAAGAGAAAATACCAAATGTTTGAACTGACCAGAACCACCAATAAATTGGCAGGCACAGAGAGTAATACTGTCATAACTCTAAATTTCCATACTCATTAGTCAATTATTATTACCTATAGATGTCACACACATAGAAATATTACATGTGTGTGCATGCCTATGTTCTTCACCAGTCTAAATAAAGCTTTTCAAACAGATATAGATCTGCTGGGAGATAGATCAAACAAACTAAGTGAAATAGCTCAGGGCTTTCTTGAAATAGTGTAAATAAGGAATAACTTGAATTACTATTGTTTTTCGTATAGTAGTTTCTGGGAATATCCACTGTACTTGCTGCTCATACGTCTGCAATAATTGTATCTCATAAGATGTCTCTGATCTGAAAAGATCTGAGTCCTCATGGGCAGCACAAGCAAAATATAGCAATAAAACAGGCCAGCACTTCTAAGTGGCTTTAAAAATCCTACCCTAAAGAGACACACACAATATTAAACTAAAGGTGAAGCTTGAAATCCATGTGACTTCCAGAGACTTAGCAGTTCACGCTGCCATTCCAGTCACAGTGAAGTAACACCATTAAGAAAACATTTTATGAAATACTACTGTTGTGGTCAGACTTGCTCACTGCTTGGACTCTTTCTAATTGACCTTTATTCAATACGTCGGCATTGTACTTCAAACTGTTTATGATATTGCTCTTCAGACAAGCCGAATGTCTACGACCTCCTTGTGTCCTCATACACTCATGGGCACTGGTGGTTTGCTTATTACCAACCATCAGCTGAAGTCAGAAAGTCTACTCTAGCGACCAACTGCTCCCCAATGTACAAAAAGATTCATAACTGGCAGACATCCGATAATTTTGCAACAACTCACTTCTGCTGTACAATGCAGTATGTTGAAGAACTATTAAAAAATAAGATTATCTTTTCCTCAGATCTGCTGAAATTGTTTTTATCCTCAGATCATGGTACAACAAATACTAAATGAAGAGTGTAGAGATAACCATTATCAATACATTAATTTTGATGGTTTTCATTTATGTATTTATTTCTAAGACTGGAGATGTCAATGCAAACAAGGTCTCTTTATTGAATATAATAGATCAAGTGGACATTTTCTCCAAGACAATATATGGAAGAATGTAAAGACCTCTCTAAAGGATCATTAATAAAAGCATAATTATTATCCTTTCCATATAGCCAGCTTTTATAACAGACTTCTACACTGTACCCTAATGCATGGGCTACATTTACTACAGCCAGAAATTTGTACTATGAGGTCTCTCCATTCTTGATGTACTGTTTTATAAATGGCTATGTACATCTCTTGTGCTTTGTTAACAGTGTGAACTGCTTTCCAGAGTATTTACAGTAGACATTCAAAAAGTGCTGTGTGACTTAAAGACTTGCTTCTTTATGGCCATGGCGGCTTTTACTGGAATATGACAAAATGCTTTATTAGTGTACTTTTGAATGCTTAGTAATTCAACAGCGGCTTGCACTGACTTGCTGTACAGCCAAGGAAACAACAGAGGTTTTAAAAGATGCAGAAGGGAATATAATTTGATACAAAATCCCCAAAGGAATTCTCTCTCTGCACTTGTAGAAATAGCGTCTAATATTTTCTGCTGGTAAGAAGGCCTAACTGGATCATTCATAATATCCATTCTCCGTTTTCCTGAAAGCAAAAAACAACACCTTACAGCCAATCCACGTTTTCATTTTTTTGCCCAGAGGCAAAAAATAGTTTCAACTAGGAGCCGCTTCAGCTGTTCGAGAATGTCTAGACCTCTCTTTCTTAAAAGTGAATGTAAGCAAGACTTCTATCTTAACCCTTCTACTTCAAAATGAGTGTTAACAATGAGTGCATTTACATTTGAAATGAATGAGAAACTAGGATCCACTTCAGAAGTGTATGCCCCCAAATCCAGAAGACTTATTTATTTGCTGTGTTCTGTTGATATCAAAAATAATAATATTAGCAGTCAGATAAATAAAATGCAGCTTCAGTACAAAGTACTTCTTTTGAAGGTAGAAAATTTAGTAAAAATCTCTAGGAGGTAAGCTCAACTGCAAAAATAGAACCTGTTTCAGATAAAGAAATAAGTGATAAGATAGAGTAGGTGAAAAAGAAACAGAGTAAGGTATCTAAAACTGTATGTTGGCTTCAAGGACTTGAAAGTATGTCAAGTCTGCTAGCATCAGAAGTCACACGGAATGCCTGAGGATGGCAAGGAAACATTATCCCTCACAACCTAAAGAGGAGCAGTAGGAGAGCCAGAACTTGCTTAGAAAACGAAGTGTGAGGTAGAGCGGGAATTGTTAGGTATGTCTAGGTTCCATTTCTTAAGGCTCTGTGATGTGCTTGGCTAAGAGACATTACACTGAAGGGAAAATAAATGTAGGAAAAATCTGATGATCTTCTTGAATTAAGTAAAAGATCAAGCAGTGACTGTGTTTCAGAGGTGTCACATGGGTCTGTCTCAGACTCAGCAACACAACTGAGGCAAATCCAACAAGAAATTATTTTTAGTTCTGTCAAGGTATTTGAAATGTCACACACACTGGAGACTAATTTCACTTGTAATGATGAAAACTCATCTTTTATAACCTTTCAGAATAGGATGTGTTTTTTTTTTCAAACAGAAATGCACCCTAGGTAGACTGTCCTGCCTATTCCTGTATATTCAAGCCTCTCTTATTTTGGAGTGACAGGAGTAAAACAAAACATCATATCTGGATATTAAAATATATATTATTTTAAGTTATTTTAGATCTTATTCAAGTGCCAAATACGGCCAAAACCAAAGCCAATGACTGCACTGCATTTAATGCTACTTGACATTAGAACTAATAATGAATATTTGTCAGTATATATGAGAGAGTAATAGATCATTATGGATAACTCATTTCCTGACACTGGCTTCATTCTTCTACTATCCCTCTTTTCCTGTATGTCAGTTTTCTTACTATAAATACTTATGTCATTATTGTATATTAAGTGCCTCCTTATTTGCCTCCTTATTTTTTTCTCATTTCATGCCTAACATACTCCAACTCTCAGCTCTCTATAAGGTTCTTGGTAAAGTCAGAGACAGCTGAGTTCTTCTCTGGTGAGTCAGGAAGTTATGGCAGATGGTGCATTGATGTGTTAATTAACTGGGTGCTTTGCCTGTGATCTTTCCATTGCCCACCTCTTGCTGTTAAGGGCTGAGAAACAAAGAAAAGGGTTAATGAGATAGAAAATTGTCCAGGTCAAAACTTCACTGTAGCTCCTGAGCACTTGAGTGCTATCTCAACAGTCAACAACAAAAGAGATGAAACTGACCACCATTAATGTATATCAAAACAGACCACAAACTACTGCAAGACTCTGGTTTCCTTGCAATTTTTATTTTAGGACAGAAGTGGGGTAATACTGAAGAAGTATTGTCAAGCTGATATTGCAAAAAACACCATCAGGGAGAAAGGGTACTAATGTAATAACAGCTGGAAGGAAAGGGAAAGAAAGGAAGTCTTTTACAAAGTAGCCATCCTCACTGTTTCCCATCCTAGTACTCTGGGAAGAAATATTCCAGGTGAATTCCGTCACAAGCTTAGTTTTCTCCTATATATAATAGTTTCAACATGTTTACTATTACAGAGAAAGCATGTATTCAGGGATAGCTTCAGCTTCTTTCTTTACAAACAAAAGTTGTTTTACCTATATCTAGCCTCTCTTCAGACCAGACAACAGGGAAACCTAGAGACCATTTCATCCCCACCTTATTGCGCCCTCACTAAAACCTTGCATCATAACATGGAAGTCCTGCAGTAAGTGCACTCTCATCATCTTATTCTCAACATAAGTGATAAAAAGCTATTACTCTTTTTTCTCATGTCTTTCCCCAAGTCATTTTCCACAAGGAAGAAAATCACTCACTCATTTTCTGATACCATGATGCCTGCAAAAATCCATAGTACCCTCTGCTACCCTGAGCAGTCCTGTTTATCCTTCTGATCAATATCATTTTTCTATTTCTTTACTCCTTTTGAGTTCATAGCCACCTGGTTTTTTTTGCTTATTTTTTTATGCTTACTACTCGTTAGGCCAGGGATTATTGCTTTGTTCTGCATTTGCACAGTGTCCGGATTTCAGGTAGGGCTTCTGATTAATGAATACAGATCCCAGATGTAATGATAATATAAATAAATGAAACTAAGTTAATCATAGTGATAAGCTTAAGAACTTACTTCTAGAAGACGAACAACATACAAAAACTGTACAGTACCTCTGCATTATTTCTGAATTTCTAGGAATATTCATAAGGAAAAAGCATTTGTAATATTAACAACCTGTGTTCTACCCAACAAATATTCAGATTGAAACTAGCCTTTTAAACTCAGTGGAACAAATCTACAGAGAGTTCATTAATGACAATACTTAGCAAGCCATCAATCATTGTACATTCCTCACAACAAATCTTTTTATGTGTCCTTGCCTCACACACCATCCCTTGAGCTCCAGTGTGTTACCTGTGGATCACTACTTGAAACAAACTAAGACTTGCTTGGAAACAGCAAGTTTTCTAAGAAGTACAACAGCCACAAGCTGAGCAATAAAAATATCACCTGAAGGGCAATGCATTACTGCCCCAGGAATCCTGGGGAGAATATGGAGTCTCTTTGCTTGCAGCTTTTCAGGATTTCAGACTGGACAACATCATGACTGACCTGCAGCAGTTACAAAAATAGTTCTGCATCATGCAATGGAATGTACCTGAGATGGTCCTGTGATTCAATAATGCTTTTCTTTTTTTTTTTTTTTTTTTTTTTTTTTTGTAATCATCAAGACTCCCACTGAAAGACTTCCACTTTAGAAATGGAAGTATCTTTTAAAAAAACCCCTTTGGACCTTCGCTGATTATCAGTAAAATGATTACCATACCTCTCTAGTTCTAAAATGGTCTATATAAGTGAATTAGTTAATTAATTCTGTGAAACTGCCATCTACTACATGAATATCAGAATTTAAACAAATAAGTAATTAACTTCCACTGATCTAAATTGCTACAGCTCTGGTGACTGAAACAGTACTACTCTAATTTACTCCAACTGAGCTACCAGCTCCGATTTTTATTCACCCATATGAGAAACTGTTAAGTTGAATGCTGCTCAGTATGTATTATTAAAGTGAGGATGTTGTGTATGTAAGTCAGCCTCTGTCTGCCATGTAGCCATATACAGTGCTGAGTCTAAGCCACAGCTACCTTCTTACTGTGCTTTGAACACTCCTAACACTCCTTTGTCCAGATAGGCACACAGCTTCCAGGCCCTGCATCTGGCCATGCTGAATACCAGCTAAGCAAACCAGCTAAGCTAAGCAAACCAGCTAAGCTAAGCAAAACAGCATCTACACATTTGCAATTAAATGTACTCACAACCATTATTAATCTTCATTTCCCTTAATATATAACCTCTTCTTCTGAGTTTTCCTTATTTTCCCTACACAGGTCTAATAAAATAACGTTTTCAGTTCTTTTCCAGTACAATCAACAGAAGTGACTGATGTGCTTGGACTATAATAGAAATTATTTAATAGCAGATACTGTGATGGATAGCCATATATCAAGAAACCAAGGCTATCTACTGTGTGCACTGAGGCAAATGTCATCTGAGAAAAACAGCTTTGTGGACTGTGTGGTTGGAGACTGTCTTAATGGATACGTGCTGGAGACATGCTGAAGATTATGAGGTACTCTGGCATTTCTGTAGTTTTTGAAAGTTTTATTTTGCAGCCTTGGTAATGCTCTTTTAACCTAATATCTAAGTGGCACAATTTCAACCATTGCATGAGACAAGATGTTTCTATTATGTAGTGAAAGAAGCAAATGCAGCCTGAACTGGATAACTGATAGCAATAGCAGGTTAGCATTATTCAACGTTGATTACATATTTGCAAAACAAAGTGTTCCAGGACATGGACACTGTTTCTTAACCTTGTTTATCGTACTATATTTATAAATTAGAACTGCCCCTACTGCAATTTGATCTGGGCCAGCCAGCTTTCTCTCAGGCCAGCCCATGGAAAGATTTATAAGCAGCCAGAGATAGGCAAAAGTTTGAATGCAGCCACTGTATTTAGAAGCATGAAAGCATGAAACAGAATAAACGTGTTGACAGCACTAGCTGGCTTTACAGCCAAAGGATGGAACCTATCTCTGCCTGGTTCAGTGGTACAGAGTATCCTGTAATCCTCTTCTTCATTAGCTGGTCCTGCTTCAAGTGACATTTTTCCTCACCTTTTTTTCTTTACCCCAGTTCTGCTAGGTTTCCAAATCTTGTTTCCTATCTCAGTTCTGCTTTCCCTTCTTAGGAAGGGAAATTCACATCCAAGCTGACAATCCAGTTTTCTCTATGTTGTCTATGTCCCATATGATGATAGTTGATGTGACACAAGACTACAGGAAGAATGCAAGCACTCCAAGTGAGAGGTTGAAAACCCTTGGAACTGAGTCAGGAGCACTGCCCAGATAATGTCTCAGTCTACATCAGACATCAACATGCAGCATTTTTACATCCACAGAACACAAACTTCTATACCAGATACCATCATTGTAAGTACATCTTTTGGCAGCTGAAATAGCTGCTGTAGCTCTGGCAGACTTGGAAACAGAAACTAGAAAGAACCTATTTCCTAACAAGCTTATTATTGAGTGTCAGCAGACCAAATATTATCTGCTGCAGAAAATTGGGAATAAATACATGTTTATAAGTCTGAAAGTATTCCATTCTTGACATCATTAGGTTTTCAAATAAATATGAGGAAAAAACACAGAATACAATGCAGTTTTCATTCAAGTGTGCTATAACATGGAGAATATCCTCTTTGTTTGAACTGCTATTTTCCTTAGCATATTAACTCTGCTAGATGAGCTGAATTGTGAACAGAGCTCAGTTATGGAAGGCGGAACCACAGTTCTCATCCAAGAGGGCAAGTTCATGCTCACATGTGCCACTGTGAATGAGTGTTCTGGTACTAATAAATATTATTATTGTAGTTTAATGCATTTTCACCAAGAGTGATGAAAATGTTAAATGATGTAAAAATATAACATCTGCTTGCCTCTGTTTACACTTGACTTTTAATCCAGAGTTGAAAAGGGAAATGAGTCTCTATGTGCCTGTTTTATAATATATTAAACATTTCTTGCTAGATTTTTCAGCAATTCTCATTCAATTCACGGAAACTTAGAAACCTTAGAAAATGAATGAACAGTAAAACAGAAGTTATATTACAAAGTAAATACAACAGTGTTTCCTTACAACTGTATTAAGCTGTTGGAATATCATTGCCATTTCTTTGGATGAAGAACTCCTTTCAATTCTGTTAAGGGATTATCAGAGATTCTCTAAAAGATATGACATTTCTCAGAGTTCAGGAGAGAGCAGAAGAACATCCCTATCTAACCCTAGAGGAGAATGATACAAGAAGCAATTGATGCATCACAGTGAGGACAAAAAGGAATTGCTGTATAAAGCAATGTATCTATAAATGTAATTTCCAGTAAAGACTAGTTAGGTTATGCAGAGGGATGTCCTCACCTCTGGGATTCAGAGGAATAACTCACGTACCAGTGTTGTAAATGCCTCTTTTGGCAACTGCAATAACTGCTGTACCTCTGGCAGTAACTTACATGAAGTTCTAGGCTTTAAAATTGCTTTCATTATCTGACAGAGCATGGGCCAGGGAAGCTCTATTTTTCTCTGTTCTCTTCAGAAGGCACTGAATCTTTTAATTTTTCTCTTGAATAATCATCCAAAACTGGCGCAAGTCCAATTTTTTGGCTTTATTCTTGTGCCTTTTTTAAGTAGGTCATTTTCTTTGATGATTTTTTAAAAATATCTACTTGAAGAGTATTCTGATAACACAGTTGATGCCAATTGTGCACTCTCTGCCCTCTCTTGCAATTCTGTTCATTTGTTAATTTCTTCTAAGAGGCTAATACATTGTGCCTTTATTGCCTGGAAGCTGCAGCAGAGGTTTGCAAACTGCGGAGGCTATTACATTCCACTATATTCAAGGATCCCCTTCTTCAGCTGAGGCACCAGTTAGGCCTATCAACACATCTGGGTTTGAGATCTCCCTCAAGACTAAGAATAGAGCATTTCTAATAAGGTGACAGTCGAGTTTAAAACAAGCAAACAAAGAGCAACAACAATAAAACAAAACTTACACAAGCCTCTCCAATTATTTTTCTTAAAGACCTATGAAAAATACAATATACAATGGGCAAAGATTACAGTTCTCAGTATTGACCCATCCTGAACAGCTAGAGAGTGCAATAATCATAGTAACACATACAGAAACCCAAGAGCACTAGCTTTCATGGAGAAAAGTACTGAATTTAGCATTTAAGGCAGAATACTAAAGGGGAAAGAAGACATAGAACCTAGAAAAAGAAGGACATTTTATTGCCTCATCTCTTCAAAACTGAGCAGAAATGCAGTAAACTTTGAAAATAAAATTTTAGGTGGCATGAGATGATTGCTGTCACCCTTCAAAATTGTTGACTAATGCATAAAAAAAACATAGAGGTTTTGTCACAAAGTCATTTTTCTTTTTTTTTTTTAAGTTAGAGAACAAAATTTATTCCTCAGAACATCACATAACTCAATGACACCAGCTTGGTAAGACACCCCTCATGGCGTCTGACAGCTGCAGGAACCAGACACACCTGATCTGAGAGCTGCCTGTGAGCAGTGGCAATTCTACAGAAGTGTCCATTCCATTCTTGCCATCCCAGTGTCTCATACCAGACACCAAGGTCAAGTTTGAAGAGGGAGATACAGGCAGAATAGACTTCCAGACTGCCAAATTTTAGAGTTGTTTTTATTGTTGTTGCTATACAGAAATACACATGCCATTCTGGAAAGTCAAGGACATTAAAGCAGTAGTTGTAATCATGATTCCTTGTTTCAAACAGATCTTTTCCCAAACAACCATTGAGAAACTTTCAGCTGCTGAACAAGAGCTGTGTTCCCTCTACTTGAGGAAGAGTACTGATAAGTTGCTCTTCACAGACTGTATTTCTCTCCCTGTAGGAGCAGATATACAACAATGCTAGAATATGCACCTTTGCCAGTGCCCTGAAATTTATCATCTTGGACATACTGCCACATTAACACATCTGTTTTTCATTTCTATGCTAACTTCTTTGCAAACTGTGCTGCAAGTTCTGCTGTGCAAAGCTGACAAAACCTTAGGCCCTCTCAGCTCAGACCAACAGGGCTTTGTGAGTTGGAATATTGAACTTCATGTAATGCTATGAGAAGCCTGTAGCACAACATTGATAACAACCGCATTAACAAAGACATGCACCAGAATGTCCTGTAACAGTAAAAACATACCCTTGTATTGAATATATTCTATTACAATAGGTCACACTCATAAAGCAACAAAGAATAGTTTTAGAAGACTCTCTCACTTCCATCCAGACAACACGGGTAGTTCTAGACACTCAGCATTAATCAGGGCAGAAATATCCAGATCAAAGTCTATCAAAGTCTACCAGGAGAGAATAGTCAGAGAAGGAAAAAATTGGGCTGTGACATTCAAATACTGTGTCCAACATTTGATAGAAGTAAAAGAAAATTTAGTTGGAGATCCATTGTTCAACAGATTTAAGTTTGAAAAACCAGCACAGCTTCCAGTAAGTTGACCTCCTCTCAGTGTTTCTTGAGATTGGCACTACCTGCATTCTACCCCGGTATTCTGTGTGGGCTTCTCAGTATTTTATACTATAAGTTTGTATTTGAGGAAATTCAAAAGAAAGCACAGCAAAAGCCATGTATGCTATGATAATTAACGAAATATAGAATTGGCTAAGATGTGTCTAGTGATTTTGAAAGGAAAACACCAATTTTTCACATAACGGAAGGCAAAGGGACATGGTGTTCTCCCCCTGATAGAGAGTATAGACCAACACCACAGAAACATGTAAATTTATGCCATCTAAATAATGAATCATGTCAAAATACTAAATCAATTTCAGTTCTTATAAATGATAACAGATGTGATTTAAAGTGTCATTCCTTAGAAGTACTAGAGGGATTGCTATAATTAATCATCTGAAATCAAATACATCACTTGTAAGCTCATTGAAGTCAGACAACCTAACATCCCATTTTTCTAATCATTTCCCAAAGCATGATAGCCTATTTAAAACAGCTAACCTGTTTTTGTTAAAGAGTTGCTGCACTTGACTCCAGAGATGATTATGTTTCAGGGGAGAAGATGAAGACGTTACAACTTAATGCATTTGTTGTATATAAAAAGTTGCCAGTGTAGGCACAGGAGCTTTCATTCTGCATTCAGATGCAGTGGTGTAAATCTGGTATCACCAATAAAATCTATGTGGCTAACTTGACTTGATATTAGTGGAAGCAGAATTTGGCCACAATGCCTATTCTTTTTTTATTACAACTTGAAAGTACTTTAAAAGATCTCAGGAAAGAAATACTGAAAGGAAATGTAAAGTATATTGACAATTACTGATACACATACTTCCACATATAATAGGTCTGAGCATATGATGGAACATAGCACAACTCAGTTCCAGTGCTGGGGAATAACGGCACGCTCTGCACTCCCACAGCTGCTCTGAGTACTATCTGTGCCTGACCCAGCTCTCACTCCCTCCTTGCCTTTGTGCATGTAGACTGGAGCTGAAAAGCTGGGATTTCTTCCCCAGTGTAAAGCGTTTGATGACTGAATTGTGATCACAAAGGTGTGCACACTGGCAGCTACTGATACAGCCTCTGTTTTCATGCTTATTCAAATGGGCATAAGTATTCAAGATCATCAAATTTACGGAGTTTAGAGAAGCAATCTCTCTTCTGTTACCCCCTAATGCTCTAGCGAGGTGGAGCTGGGATACAGCCCACTAAAGCACGCCCAGCAGATGGCTGGATGTCCTCCCTGCTGCTCCTAACACCTCAAGTACACATAAAAATCTGAGCAGGGGTCATGTGAACAAGGCATATTCCCACATCTTACCTGTCTGTGTCACTTCACTGCTACCATGCTCAAGTGCTTAATGTAATTGCTCAGGAGTGACCATTAGCCATATTTTCTGGCTGCGTAAACCATTTGAATAGAGTCCTTATCATCATTTTTCTCTATCTTACTTTTCCTCTTCTCTTTCTTACCTTCTGCCAATTCTTTCCTTCTGTGAGAGTCCACCATCCCTGCCCTTATGAAAGACATTCCACTGTCTATCAGCAATTATTTTTTTGTATGATCCCTTCTTTCCAGCCCTGTGCCAGCACTGCAGTGGGGGCTGCTCAGTAACTCATCTGCGGATGCCTTGTTGATTTGAATGGTCTCTAGCAGTTGCTTTGGCTTTCCGTGTCAAGTTGCTAAGCAACATGCTTATCAGAACAGCTTTTTCTTCTTATTATTATTATTTGGAGAGGTAAACTTTTTGTTGCATTGCAACCATTTTAAACATACTTTCATGACATAATTAACTTCAGTTTAAAATACAGGGAAATGTTGCTCAGGGGAGTGAAGGAGCAAAGCAAATAAATCCTGCTGTGGTGCAGAGATAACGTGACATTTGCCTGCACGGGTACTGCTATACAAAAAAAAATGACAGGTATAACAACACAGCCCTATGTTTTGTGGCTCAAAAAGCTTTGCATATAGAACCTCATCCTGATACTAAGACTTCATGTTCTTTGCCAAGTGACTGGAGGGGGAAGAATTAAAATTAGTCTTAGAAGCTAAAGAAACACTGGGAATATTAATGTTCTAATTAAAAGAGAAGCATGTTATACACTCAGTGAAGTCCCTCTGTAGACCAAGTCCTTGAAAGCAGAATTAAAAGAGGTTGCAACAGATGGATACAAAAGAGATTTGTGGGTTTTTTTTCTTATTTTTCTAATGCTGTTAGAGCAAAGCAGTAACCCATGTAAAGAAGGCAATTCTACTACAAGCAGTTATTTATACCAAGGAAGGCTAGGAAGACAAAGGACTGTGGGTTAGGAGCCTGATTTTTAATCCTGGTCCTTCGGAGGCTTTCTGTGTAAACCTAGATAAGTCATTTATCCTCTGTGCTTGATTCTCCCGATATAAATTTGTGGCATTTCCTTTCTACCTCATAGGATTCACCAAAGTGGAGTCAATTAACATTTCTACATCTGGAGATCTTTTGGTGGAAGGTGTTATATAAAAAGGAATATTTTAAATGACTATTTTAAAGGGCTTGGAACTTTTCAAAAAAGTAATCTCCACTGGCTCATACAAGGCAAGGTGCTTTGCTTTCCACTTGGGAGATTAAATTTGTAACCATTTCTGTCATCTCCCTCAAGTCTGCAATTGAAATACTCAAAATACATACATGAATTCATGGCTTATGAAAGATGCCAGTTTGAAAGGTACAAAGATGGAAGTAACCTAACCACAGGGGAGATTCAAAGTTACTGTCTAAGAGGCACAGAGCCAGTTATTATGTTTAATAGATAATGGAGAACCTGGTCTTAATACAGTAATTTTTCTCCCAGTGGTTGTCTGATCATCCCTCATAATCCAGACAGTTAGACACTTGCCTTACTTCAAGGTAAATAGTCTTATATGTCTCTAAGGGCTATTTCTCTGCTTGGATTTGGGCTTGAAAGAGGGAGGTTGAATATAGATTACAGTCTGTCAAATAGTATTTAATTTATCTGTGAGCAAAATACTTTTTTAAAGGACTGAAAGAAGTCCTTTGCTCTTAAAAGTTAGAGAACCATAAGGAAAATAAAAAAGAACAACAAGTGATGAAGAAAATTTGTTCTGGGCTTCACTCCTCGAAAAATTAGTTCGCTGAGGCTTAACAAAATTAAATTTAACAATCAGCAGGAATGTAAGCCAAAAAAAGACATTCAATATTTAGTGAGGTAATGTATTCATTTCCGCAGGGCCTCGTGACTTTCAATATATGCACTAGGGAAAAAGAGTTAGGACAAACTATTTTGAGCCCTTTAGGCTCAATAATGTTTTCATAAGTCTACCAGATTTTAACCAAAGAAGTCCCAAATGCTGGAAAAATGGAAAATTTGAACAATTTTTAAAAGGTAGGTAGGGGTAGGGTCATGGATCCATAGAACTGACTTCAATTCCCAGAAAGATTCTAGAACAAACTGCTAAACAATCAATTCAAAAGCAATAGAAAATAGCAAAATGCTAAAAGACAGCTCATATGAATGTGCTAAGAACTGATGTCAGATGTCCTTGTCTGCCAATATAATTGGCATAATGGATTAAAGGGAAACAGTAGATATAATGTATCTTGGTTTAGGAAGGACTCAGAAACAGTCTTGAGATACATTCTTCTATTAAGGCTGAAGAAATATTGCCTAGATCAATTGTTCTCTTTCATGCTGTAAATATAAATATCAGCAATGTTACATGAACAACTTCAAAGTGATATGCAGTAGTAGCCAGAAGCAGCAGGCGTGAAGTGCTTTTTGGGCTTAGCTGCAAGAGCAGTGTGATGGAGATGTTGCTGTAGAAGTGAGGTGGGGTTAAGTGAGGGAAAAAAGAGGATGTGAGAGATGGAGTGTGACAAGAGGAAGGAAGAGAAGTGAAATATAAATATATAAATTATATATAAAAATATAAAATATATACAATATAAAATAATACATATAATACTTAAATAAATATAATACTTAATACATAATACTTAATACATATAATACTTAAATATAAAAACATATACAAAATACTGTTGTATATAATACTTAAAGTTGTTGTATAGGAAAGCCTACAGATTTCAAACTCTTATTCTAAGTGTTATGCTCATCCTTCCAATGCACCTCAGAGAACTCAAGGCTGACAACTTCCTTCTTCCTCCAGCAGAAGGGCAAGAGGTTTTAAAACAGGTCATCAGGAGGAGCATGATGTTTGATGAGAGTTTCTTTTCCTCCACCCTGGGACTGATCATTTTCCTTCTCCTGGGCTGCAGGTATAGCCTCGCAGTGTCCCCAGCCTCCTCCCCACAAGGGCTGCTGTTTGTTAGGCAGTCACGACCTCCCCACTGCAGCCAGTCAGAGCTGAAGCTCTAGCAGGGCAGGGAGCAGACAACAGCCTTTCTTTTTTTTCATGTTCTCCAGGCTCAACTTCAGTCAAAAACCTCCTCCCTCCAACACCTCCACCCTTCTTAATCCAAACACTTTTGTTTTTAGTGTGCATCACACTTAGGCCCTCCTAATTCCTTGGGTGAGACAGTGGGCTGGGAGGAGGCTGTAAGGGTTTCTTTCTGCTCCTCCTTGCTTTTTACTCAGTTCCCACTGTGTTTTCTTGTTTCTTACTGCCTCTCTCACTCTGTTGTGGGTTGCCAATAGGCTGCAATCTCTCAGAATGTGCCAAAACAAGAATGCCTCCTTTCAAGAGGCCATCTCTAGCTGTGTCCTACCGGGTCCTACATGTCTCCCCCTGCGTTTGCTCATTTCTGTCTTCACATAACGCCTCAGATGACATCACACATGTCCCGTCTCTAACAGCTCTCCCCCTTTCTTAAACATGTCTTATGGGTGTGCACCACTTAACTGGCTTCAGTTTGGGGATGGAATGTGGAGTTTCTAGCCAATGTCAAACCAAAGGGTTGACTTTCCAGGTAGTTCCTGCCACCTCACACACAGGGTGCCCCCAGCTGCCTAGGTATTTCCAATACAACTTTTAATATTCAATTAATATTCAATTAACATTCAAAATGAGCCTACATGCCCTTAGGAAAAGAAAGGGGCTTTAAGAGACATGGGCTGAAAACTGTTTTTGAGATAGGAAAAGGATCCTCTGTGCAGGTCCCTGAGCATGCTTTGCACAAAGAAATGAGGCAACTCCCAGGCAAAAACACATCTGATTTCAGTTGTTAATCTGAAGGACTCAGGGCTAATTATGAATGACAGAGCAAAGTTCCTTTAACAACCTGGGATTTATGTTTTTTAGTGTTCTTTAAAGTTTTCAGTTACATTCCATTGTTACACCCTTTATTCTTCAAATATCGTAATTATTTGGCATGACATATTTAATTAGTCAGTCCTTATAGACTGAGCAATACGTCCATTTGAAACTGGCAACAGTATAGCTTATTAATGAAGAAAAAATGTAACTGCTGCTAATGCCTATGTATATTTTTAAGTGAATATTAATTCTTTAGAGTAGTAAAGGTCTATATAATTAGGAGTAATGAAATCCATTTAAGGGGGGGCGCCCAAATCAAAGAATATCCTTGATTTTTAAATCTATTTGGCTGGGGAATCACATCTCAAGAAAAACAGTGCACCTTCTATTTTTTGTTCAGTCTGCTTTTAAATGCCCAGAATTTCAACAAATGTTCAATATTAAGCAGCTCTGCTCTGGCAGAGAGTGAGTTACAACCTTACTTCATCTAGCTTGATTTTATATCATATTTCTTGAATTCAAAAAAGAGAGGTTTTCACACAAGCCATACAAGCCATTATTTATATTCTCAACATAGATTAGACTACAGCCAGAAAAAATAGTTATAGATATATACAATTTAGGGCCTTTTTGCACTGATTTATTGATGGCTACTCCAGATTGCAGCTGCATTGAAAGATGCAAATTTCCACCTGAGGTTGCAGTAATTGCTTTCAAATCACCAAGTATGTTTCATCAATATTTACAGATATTGCTTCCAGAAGTATAGAACAAATACAAGCATCTAAAGCAGCCAAATCTAAAGCTGCACTAGAATTGTTCTTTTTGAATACACTGGAATAAGCATTCATGATTGCTGTGAATTAAAGCTGTGTCATAGTTTCTTCAGATTTCCTGCAAAATTTTCAGAAATGGGTAAGTTCAGCCACTCACAAAGTACAACCTGTACTCAGTATCTCACCAATTTATTTTTCAGCCATAGCAAATAAAGCAAGGGATTTTCCTATCGGGCTAATGATCTTTAACTTTTAATGGGAGAAGAACTCATTGAGAGCAGTCCTGCTGAGAAGGACTTGAGGATCCCAGTGGATGAAATCTGGACATGAGCCAGCAGTGTGAGCTTGCAGCCCAGAAGGCCAACAGTATCCTGGGCTGCATCAAAAGAGGGGTAGGTAGTAGGTCAAGGGAGGTGATTGTCCCTCTCTACTCTGCCTCCATGAGACCTCTCCTGGAGTACTATGTTCAAGTCTGGGGCACCCAGTCAAGGAGAGATGTAGAGTTGTTGGAGCAGGTCGAGAGGAGGGCTAGGAAAATGATCAGGAAGAAGTTTTTATTTATAGGCTGAGACTTACTGGGCTTAGTATTTTCACACATTGCTCCTTTCACCAGTTCCTTACGCTAGTTTGAAATACCTTAGAAAATATGTAGTACACATCAAACTGTAAAAGAAATAATAGCACATTTACTTTCAAAAAGTGGAGAGGTTCTCAGAGACTTACTATGCATTTCAAATAAACAGACAAAATGAATATTTCTATACAACCATGGTAAATTATCATCTTTATTGTTCCACTAGATTCTTTCCCCTTTACCTGTTCTTAATCCATCCTGCCTCTCTATTAATTAATCACCATTATATAAATCTTAAATCACACTGCAGGGTACTTAGGATTCAGCCCATTGGTTAGCAATTAACCTACCTTGCCTTTAGTCATAAACCTTTTCCTCACAGCCTTGCTTTTGATATATGAATCAACAAGTCTGGGAGACTGCAGCTCAGTACAGATTAATAGCTGACCAAATATACGACAGATTTTTCCACTTAAAGATAAACCTTTCTCTTTGAAACTTACTGCTTTCTCAAAGGGATGTTAACCTGGCACAAAACTGTGACTTAATGCGCTGTTAAATTTAAGATTTCACACACGGACACCTGTGTTAAATTTCCTATTGATTTGTCACCTCTTGCAAGTCTCTATGCTCTCGGCACACTCCTGCCAGGAAAGTTCTGCAGATTTCAGCTGATCTGTTAAGGTACCTCAAAGCAATCATCTGCATCTCCTATTTGCTTCTGTGAATACAACCTGTCAGTTCAAGGCAGTGCATTACATCTTTTCAAGTAAACAGGGAACTCAAGTAGTCATTCACGGCACGCCTCACCAACCTTTCTGGACACCTCTGGGACTACCTTTGGGTCTGCAGGTGGAGGTATTGATGAGACCTATGCCAAATGAGGTTCAAACTGTAACCTGAGGATGGATTCTGGGCCATTTCTATTTTACCTTGCCTTATGCCTAGTAACTGCATGTGCTCAACACCCTCCATTCAGGACAGAGTGGGCTAGAGCTGCATCAAATGTTCTTGCCAGCTCCTGTCTTCCTCTCCAGAAATCTCTTTGCTTCCAGAAGAACCAGAGGAATTTCTTCTTTGCTTCTTTCCTTCTTGACATGAGGCTGGCCTTCCCCAAGACAGACTGAGCCATTTCGCTGTTCATTTACACTCACTTTGTGGATGGAACAGTGTGCAAGCAGCACCTTGCAGATTTTAGTAAGGCAGTGATGGGAACAGGCAAGGAACTACTAGAAACTGCTGTAAGGAGTAATCATACCCCTTATACAGTAAGGACTGGAACTGAAACAGAAATGACTATTTTCTCTAGACCACATCCTTTTTTGTTCCTCCCTTTCCTACAGAAAAACAGGATTCTAGGAAGAAAAGAGTAAATAGAAGAGGGGAACAAAGTACAGACACAAGGAAAAGTGGGGGAGGAAGGGGATGGTAAGAACAAACGGAGCTTCAGCTTAAGTTAACAAGCATAATCATCAGTGTTTTATAGATATTTCTGACGCCAGAAATTCCAGGCACCTAACTAGATCCAGATGAAACATTTGTCTCCTTTCTTGATTAGCAAAGCTTAAGAAAGATATGTGGCCCATTTAAATTGCTAATTCTGAATTATATTTAATTCCCTGTTGACTACAAGCAATTGATTTCATTTTATCATAATGAAATTACTAAGGTAACTTCAAAAAAAGAAAAAAAAAAAAAAAAAAGAATATGGGAACATTCTTGGCTCTTGCCTCCTGCACAGACATTACAGGAAAAATAAAGGTATAACTACCTGCAAGCAGTTATAATGTTTTAAAATTTCTCCCAAGGGAAAGATTTTAAAAATGAAATAAATGATCACATAACTATGGACATTTCCAGAAGATTAGAATGACTTTAATACAAGATACTATCTAAGTGTATTTATTTAACTATGCCTCTTTAAAAGAAAAATGTCTAATGTGATAAAATAGGAGCTCATTAGATCATTGCTTAGATCAGCTTTTTTTGGACTCTTTATTGATATTTTCCACCTCCCACAGCCTCATTATGAAACTGGCAAGTTTTTTGCTTATTTTCCTCACTTCTTGTGGAATATATAGATTTCAGATCACTTTTATCCTGTACTTACCTTTCTTCCATACTGGAATTAATAATTTTTTTCCACATCACTTGAAAGAACAGCAAAATACACCATCTCATATTTATCCATTTAAAGTAATTACCTTTAGTATGATTAATAAATGAATGCATTACCAGCTTGCGGAGGTGGTTTTGCTTATTTTATATTCTTTGCCTAACCAGCAGTAGCATAATAGCAGGAAAATTAAAAAGTAACAGAACTAACATCACACTACTTTTACAGGACAAGCAAGTATATACATAGAGAAAGAGGAAAGTTTCCGTGGAGAAAAAGCATGTTGTTGGCAATTCATTGAGCTGTGACTTGGGGTATTAGAAGTCATTTTCCAGTTATGCCAGAGATTTCCTCCATTATTGAGAAATGTGAAGCATAACAAGATGCTACCAGTGAAAAGGGAAAACCGGCTACAACAGATATGGAGAAGGCTGTGATACTCAATGAGCTCTTCGCCTCAGTCTTCACAGGTAGCAGGATTCTCACATCTCTCACATCCCTGAACCTTTAAGTGTGGTCTGGGGTGGAAAAATTCCCCCACTGTAAGAGATGAGCAAGTCCAAGGCTGCCTCATGAGACTGAACGTACATAAGTCCATGGGGCTGGATGATGTGCATCTCAGGATCCAGAAGGAGCTGGCTGACGTGGTTGTCAAGCAAATCTCCATCATATTTGGAAAGTCATGGCTGTCAAGCAAAGTCCCTAGTGTCTGAGAAATAACTCAGGAGGGATATGGAGCTGTTGGAGTGGGTCCAGAGGAGGGCCATGAAAATGATCAGAGGGCTGGGGCACCTCTCTTATGAAAAAAAGTTGTGGAAGTTGGGCTTGTTCAGGCTGGAGAAGACAGTGCTCCAGGAAGACCTTGTTGCGGCCTTCAAGTACATGAGGGGAACTTACAAGCAGGAGGAGACCAACTTTTTGCATGATCTAATGATGATAGAACAAGAGGGAACAGTTTTAAGCTAAAAGAAGGGAGATTTAGATGAGATGTTAGAAGAAAAGTTTCCAAAGAAAGGACAGTATGATGTTGAAATGAGCTGCCCAGAGAAACTGTGGATGCACTATCACTGAAATTGTTCCAGACAGGTTGGATGGAGCCCTGGGCAGCCTGACTAGAGCCTGATTTAGTGGTTGGCAAGTGTGCCCACAGCAGAGCTTCGGAATTAAGTGATCTTTGAGATTCCTTCTAACCCAAGACATTCTACGATTCTATGATCTTGCACAAGGTTGCTTAAGCTGCATGCCTAAGCAAAAGACAAAAATTTCTTCTTTTCTTTTACTGTTGGACCGTTGTCCTATTTATCCTACACTCTTCAAGGGAAAAAACTTCTTCTCTTTGTACATGACTGTGAAGAAAGAGACAGGCAGGCAGGAAGACTTACCATGTATTTCTCCCTTTCCTCATCACAGGGGGAATTTGAGATTCAAAATTCACTGCTCATCTAAGTTGTGCCCCGCAAGCATTACTCAACCTGACAGGCTTTTGAACAAGGTATGTTACATGCCCACAGAGTAGTCACTGCAGAGTGCTATGGTAGATTTTACAGCAGAGTTTATGCTGCCATTTGGAACATTTAACCAACAAACAAAAGATCCTTACAAGGAAGTTATTTTCCTTGTTATTTTCCACAGTTAAGTCTAATATCGTATTTTTCAAAAATACCACAGGGGAAAACAAGGTTTAATCATTAGGAGGCTGTGTGTTATGCTATGTATTTTTTCCTCTAATTATATTTAGATACAGACTTAGCTATAGATACAGCTGTGCTTCTCATATGCAGACTTACTGTTGTTAATTCCACAAATAGAAATGAAGGCTTGCTAGCTTTAATAGTTGAGCTTAAATTCAGAACTTTCCATTTTAAATTATATTTAAGCTAAAGCATACACACAGACACTGCAGCTATTAGCAAAGATACCATTATTGATTGCCTTAGTCTTCTTGTGGCACCCACTAAATTATGTATTTCTGTAAAAAGTATGGAATTTCACGTGACACCAGGTATACTAAACTTAGAATTAAAGGAAAATAGTTCTAGTTGAAAATCCTTTCTTTTCTGCTAGCATCAATCTTAATGAATTCTAACAATGATAGAATATAATAGGCAGAGTGGAAATCATCACCAATCTAAGCCATCTACACCTAGGTGTCCAATTGGGAGGGTCTAGAGGCATACTAGGTGTCTCAGTTTCTATTATAATCAACAAAGATCTAGCCAGTACAGAAAAAGGGAGAAAGGAAATTAATTCACATCACCTGAAGAAGGTATCTGAACTTAGTTATCTAAATTGCATATTAAACTTCATTAGCTCTATTTATTAGGTTTCCTGTAATATGGGCTGAATCCTGCTTTATTTGTCCTCAGTTGACTATTCCCTTCTGTGTTCTATTGGAGAAAAGTGACATCTTGCAATCATCTGGAAATTACTGAATAGTTAGAGTAGCCTTATAATAACCAGCACTGCAAGGTACTGCTTCATGTATAGGTTGCATTTGTCAGGGTTATTTGTATTTTGTGCATTTGTTGGTTATTTGTATTTGTGTATTTGTACTTACGTTTGTGGCTACATCCCCAGGGCAAATGAAGCCTTAAAGTGGTAGATTCACAGTTCATGAAAGCAAAGTTTAGACATAGAAAACACTGCCCAGAATGCTACAAAACAGTCCTCTAAGAGATAATGAGAATTCAGTTTTATGGCCAGATCTTGATCAAAGTGTCAGAAATCTCATCTTATGCTGTCCTCCTTAACAGATATTTTCTTCAAACCCTTAGCACAAGCACAGTACAGTTCCTGATGGGTTAGCTATTTCCTCGAAGCACAGAGTCACACAAATTGTGCCCCAGTCACACCTGGACTCTGTCCTAAGTGTTCTGTCTTGTAGACTGTCATGTTGACAGCTGTGTGCCAGTACAATAGTAAAATCACTGCAAGCCTCATCAAACTCTCTTGTGGCCCAATACAGAGACGGAATGTTCAGCGAATAGTTTGACATGAAGTGGACAAAATATAAGTGTGATTGCTGGTGACAATCATAAACTGTGCCATGAGTAGCACCTACCACATAAACCTGTATATAACATCCCATCTAGTTCGAGACTTTCACATGAAATGCCTTCAGCCAGTCTTCAACAAAGACAACTTGAAGCTGACTATTTTTGTAACACAGGAAATGGTGTAGAAAACTGAGGGGTTCAGGGTGTTTTGACACCTTTACAATAGGAAATATTTTGAGGGCAAATAACCTGTTGAATATGAACAAAAGTATCAAACAGCAACTTTGGAGACTGAAGAGTCTAGGAGGATGCAAGTCTAATAATTATTTCCTCCAACTTGGTGTTTTCTTTGGCAAGCTGACAGCATTACTCTGGTCTCCTACTGAACATTCAAAGCTGGAGAACTCCCCATCTGTTGCTTTTAACTGTAGACCCAACTGTTCTCATTTTCAGAAGTGTACCAAAGCACTGAGCATTTGTTATCTCCAGCATACTGTTTTCAAAAGTGTTTAGGGTGCTCAGCCTCACAAAATCACTGCTGAGGAAAATTCTTGATACTGGTGAAGACTTTAAAGGGAATTTAGAGGCTTTTTGTTGCTATTTATCCTCGTAGGAGGTGACAGATCTATGTTTAAGTCAGGGTCACAAAAATTATTACCCTTATCATCACAAAAGTTTTCATCTTCAACAATGAATTTATTTTTATTTGGCAAACAATTCATCTGGAGTTTGTCTCTTCATTTTAGTTACTTGTCATCATCAAATGAACTTTTAGGACTATCATGGACTATCATGAATCATATTTGCCATTAATTACATGTGTATGTTACTGACAATAAAAGCAAAGTATGAAACAGTGCAAACAAACATAAGATGCAACAGCAAAGGGTTACAAGATAAACAAACCATTTACTTGTGGTTAGTTCGTCAGTACATTATTTAATCTTTTCAGAATTTTTCCTGTCAGTTTATTATAGTTCTCAACATCTAGATTCTTTAAATCTGGCACTTATGAACATGAGAATATACTGCATCTCACAAGTGTCTCTGAAAGAAGACACTTTGCACGATACAGAGGTGCATAAGCCATGGAGACATTTAAATGTATGGCTTGAGTATTCAGACTCAATCATACAGCCAACTATTAAATTCATATGTATATGAATGAATCAAAAAAGGAGCATCTTTCAGGAATTATTCTTCACTTCAGAAAAGACAAGAATCTATTCACTCCTAATCTACTCCAGGTTAATATTACTTAGAGTTGTATTTTGCTTAGTACATATCTACTATTTAAGAAATATATACAACCCGCATTTCCTGTAAACACTTTCAATAACTTGCTTTCATCTGCGAAAGATGTTGCCAAGATTTGTGTTCCAAATAAGACCAAGGCTATAACTCCGTGAGGCACCATTCAAATACAAAATGGACATCCAGCCAAGATCTGAAGCCAGAACATGCCATCTGATAATTTATCAAAGTCAACAGACCACCTCAGCTTGTATGTGCTTGTGAAAAAGAGATATTAGCCTTCTAGGTCCCAGCTGGCTCATGCAGAGCCAATCTGGATATATCTTTACTGCACTTGAGAAACTTAGTGCACACATGTCCTTTGATCAATAAGGTGAAAAAAACCTTATTGTATGAATATTTATATCTCATTACCACAGTATTTGCAGACTGATTTTTAATTAAACAAATATATTTTCCTACTTTCTTACAACAGAAGAACTAAGGCAGTGGTGGTTCTGTGACTTGACTAAAATCCAGAAAGTTTGAAGTTAGTACATAACATCAGCTACTGGCCTACCACGTGATATTTCTCCTCCACAAATACATCTACAAACAAAAATTAAATTTACATGACAACATGAACTACTCCAGATTGATGGTGAAGGCTGTCAAGAATTAGTTCTTTTGCTTGTGAAATTTTTTCAGTTATTACAGTCAAATGAATTATTTCATTCATTTAACACAGCCCTCAAAACATCAAGTGCTCAGAAAATTCGTTAATATTTTATATGATGATTTTAGCATTGAAATTAATAAATGAATCAGAAATATGCCATTAGCCACATCTGCAGGATTTTCCACAAACTCTGCAAGCAATAAATCTTACTATTACCCAAAATATTTAATTATCCAATATATTTAATTACAACAATTAGTGCAAATGCCTTCATGCCACAGCTTTGGCTCCGTTTCTTGCCACAAACACCATGCCACATGACCTCATCTGATGTGACACCTGTCTCAGACAACATGACCATGGCCTCCCTGCCTCTCATTTATATAAGGACACATCTAGAATCATAGAATCATAGAATGGTCTGGGTTGAAAAGGACCACAGTGATCATCAAGTTTCAACCCCCTGCTGTGTGCAGGGTCGCCAACCACCAGACCAGGCTGCCCACAGCCACATCCAGCCTGGCCTTGAATGTCTCCAGGTATGAAGTATCCACAACCTCCCTGAGCAGCCTGTAATCCATCAGCATTCACATGAGGAAAAAATAAAAACATTTGGTAATGTAATAATTAATGCTCACAGTTAATGCCTGGAAAATGTAGTGAGTATGCAGTTAGCGGGCATTTACATCAGTCATTGTTACACTGTGAAGTGAGCATGCAATATTCAGGTAAACTTAACTCCAATCTTCCCCCCTCCTCCCAGAAAAATGCTTGCAAATCAAAGCCCACAGCTTCCTCAATTAGCAGGAAAAATGATAATTTTATTTAACTTGTTGAAGTTACTATAATGTTTCACTTCATGACCCCATCAGCTAAAGCTGCATAAAATCAATTGACGGAGCTGCAAAATAAAGCACCACCCTGAATAACACACCAACTTTTTGGTACTGTCTGTTACTGCTCCAAGAAAAATAAAAATGTTATGTGATCAACGTTACTTCAGCTACTTCTATTACCTTAGTTCCATAAATAAAGTAGTATAGAATATCCCTCACCTGATGCTTTTTGATTTCTGGG